>NW_019524663.1:295750-360426 GCF_002814215.2 Seriola lalandi dorsalis | reverse complement strand
TTATATATATATATATATCACAATGCCTTGTTACTGTAGATGCATAGTGGCACAGCATACAGTCCAAATCATTATGTGTATGTAGCATCAGAAACATTTAAGAGTGTAACTTATATACTGTAATAGCTACTATTGCTCATTATTTACTTACATTTATCATCTGAGATATTCAACTTTAGAGTATATCTTAAGATTAATATTTCATATGTAAATACGTAATAATGAAAACAGAAAAGTCTTAAAATATTTTTTAAAAAAGTACCTTTTGGAGGATCCAAGTTAAGGACTCTCGCTCTCCAAAAACAACTACCACTCTTATTTTAATGAAAAGATTTTCCTCCCCCAGTCACCGTTTCCTAAAAGGAGTGAAACAGCGCCCCCTGGGTTGTAACGACGGGTCAATGTTAGCAAGGCTCTGTGGTCAAAGACGGTGTTGCACCTTCACCGAGGTCCTCCCAGGAGACAACAGGTGAAATCAGCACTCCTTGATTAAGGCCAAGTGTCAAACAGTTTGATGCGGTATACAGCATGTGCTACTCTTTTGAAGCTGTAAATGGACTCTGCATACGAAACTCTGACTTGAATTTGTGAGGCCAGTCACACTCTAGTTTTACAATAGATAAGAGAAAAGTTAATATCATATTTTAAATGAAACGACCGTTGCTAAAGCTAACGGCTACTGTGTTTTGTACGGGTGGTTAGCTAGCAGCCACGAAGAGAGGAGAGGAGATAAGGAGCTAAGGAGATAAGGAGACTAGCAAACAAACAAGATGACTGTTACAGCAACACGTGCAGCTGGACATTATGGATCTGGACCACTGCGTCTTCATGAAGGAAAGGTCAAAAAATGTGAGTCACATACATCTTCTATCTAACTGTATGTCTGTCTTGCTGATTTCTTTGCTGGTGGTTAAATGTCTCTCTGTTTTCTGAGTGTCTTTAACTCCTCGCTGCATTCTTGTTGAGGTTATTGTTCTGTGTTATGTGCTGTACATGCTGTTGTGTTGTGGCTGCTCTACACATTTGCATTTATTGATTTTGCAGACACCTGTTGACTGTGTGAATTGTGAATGAGACTGTGCGAGTCTGCTTGTTATTGTTTTTCACGTGGTGCTCTATAAAAAGCTTTAATGAAAACCAGAATACAGCTAGGCCTTTCATGCTCTCCTTTTGTATGACAAGCATAATGTAGCTAGTGCAATGTATTTGACACTTTTTTTTTTAGTTTTCAGTACTGATTCATACCTGTAGAGTATAAGCTTCACAGTGGCTGCATTTTGCAGTGGTGAGAAGCTGGACTACACTATGTTGAGGTTTTTCTGATGTGTAGCCCATCCCATATACAAACAGGAGACTGATATATTAGAACGATTATGTTAAATTTTACAGGTTTAACTAAGAAACTGATCACTAGGTGTAAACCTGTTTTATTAAGTGAACATTATGATTTTTTGTCATCTTACACCACAATGAAATAGCATTGCAAATGTAGTTGGTAAAATTACTTTAAACTTTAAACTTGATCTTCCTCTGTCTGACTGAGCTTCTGAGCCTCTCGGAAGCTTCCAGTTAGTTTAGGTTCATTAAAACACTGAGTGTATTTTATTTAGAACATCTTGCATGTGCAGTGCTCTATTTTCGTGTCATTGGCATTTATGAATGCCTATGAGCTTCCTATGTTGTGCATATGTAAGAGAGAAGGTGAGAAAGAAGAGCTACCTCCGTGTTTGCACCTTGGCATGAAACTGCCAGAATGTGTTCTGACACACCAGGTTTTTTCCCTGCGTGCGGGAGTGTTGGAGCATGTGTGTGTTATTGTGACATATTGAATCTATCCCTAAGCTCTGTTCGCTCCAGTGCAGCGGGGGCCTTGGGGCCAGTCATCTGTCTTCCTGGTCTTCGCTGTTGGGCACAGCGACGGTGATCCTGATTGGCAGTCATTACCGAACCCCAGTGGGAGGACACGCCTCATTGGTCCAGAGCAGATTTGAGGGTGGGTTGAAATGAAGGATAAAGAAGTGTGTGTACGTGTGGGGATTTTATTGATGAGACCAAGGTGTAGTTTGGCTGCTGAGTCACTTACCCGTGATTCATGGACATACAAAGAGGGAGGTTTGAAGAAATGACACATGTTCTTACAAATACATGCACACGGAGTCACAGTCTGCATGAAGTTATTGAATCAACTGACTGTGCAGTTCTGTGTTGTTTGCTTATGTGTATTTACATCCCTATATGCGCCTGTGCAGCTGTGGGCTGTGTGCCTCACATCAGCTCACATGTATGTGTGTGTGTGGTCTGGGTGTGCCTCTTTTCATGCCTTTTTAAGCAGCAAGGCACTTTAAATGGAAATGTACTTGACATTTAGGAGGAGATGTAATCAGCGCCCATTAGAAAGCAACTGATTTCCTCTTCAGAGCTCCTTTACCGCCCTCTCTCTCCCACTTCCTCCCCCTGCTCCTCTCTTTTTTCCACCTTACCACAGTATATCATTTCTTTTTCACACTTTTGATTTATTTCTATTTCTTCCACATTCTGCTGCCTGGCGTTCTTTCTCCCTTTCAATCTAATTTACCTGTGCACTCTTTTCCTCTCTCCCCTCCGCCTCCTCCTCTTCTGTCTTCCCCTGTCGGGGTATTGTAGTTCAAGAATAGACGTCTGATTTCATTTCCACATTTTGCCGCGTTCATCTCATTGTCATTATCAAGGCTCGTTTTCAAACAGATAGTAGGAGCCTTGATCATGGCAAATCATGCAAAGCAGTGAATTATTGGGAGAGACATTCTGTTTGTAGGTGTGAGGTTGAAGATGGCAATATAACAACACACAAACAATTCTACATGATTATGAAAACTGCTGCTCTCTCGTCATTATTAGTCAGGGCTCAGAACATTTCTGTGAATCACAATCTGTTAAAAGTTGCTGATGACCAGATTAGTACCAGTCTCTCTCTCTCTCTCTCTCTCTCTCTATCTATCTATCTATCTATATATCTATATATATATATATATATATATATATATATATAAATTGATAGCAAAAACATTTTACCTACCTATCTGCTGATAAGTGTTTGACTTCCTTTAAACACCTCTGACATTGTTTATCTGTATTACTTACTTCAACATTGGTTTCTTATTTTTCAAGGAATTATGTTTCACTGTCTAAGACACTTCTGTCCCTAAGGACAAGAATACACAGTTTCTAATAATTTGGCTATTAGTAAGTTATCAAGTAATTTAAGTGAGTATCGTTGCAATTTATTTTCATCATTGATTAATCTGGATTATTTTCCTCTTTTTTTTTCTCCTTTCTTTTTATGATTTGTTTGGTGGAAAAAAAAAAACAAAACCTGAGAAAAGCAGCAAATCCCACAGTTGAGGTGCTCGAACCTGAAACTCAAAATTGTGTTTTGTTTAATTTCTCTCAATCGACCTAAGCATGATCTAATGTTTTTCAACTTCTGAAAAACGATTTCATAGTATAGATTGATTTTGAGATGTTTCCTTATTTTATTCACATCATTACATCTCTATTTCTCTCTCCCTGACCCTGAGCTTCACATTGTGAGAAGTGGTCTGTTTTCTTCACTCCACCCTCTCTCTCTATGCCTGTCTGTCTTCATCATGAGATTGTAGTTAAAGAATAGAGGTCTGATTTCATTTGCAGTCTTCAGTATTCATCTCGTTGTCATTATCAAAGCGTCTTCTCAAATAAATTGCACAAGGGCTGTGACAAATAAAAACAAAAATAATATTCTGATTAACATATACTGATTACTGTTTGCTTTGAATATCTTGAAAACCTTTTACTTGATTCTTCACAGAAATGAGACCAGCTAATGAACCTTTACTTTTGCTGTGCGCTTCTCACTGACGCCAACATGCCTCTTATTTTAGGAAGGACTGGCAAAAGTCAAACGTTTCATTTTTGAGCATGGCTGTGTGCATGTGTGTTTAGAAGTTTAGTGTATGTGGATTCCCTTTTCAACATGACTTTCATCTGCCATTCTGATAAAAAGCTCTTTTCAGACTCTTTCAAGTTATGTGACAGATGGGAATCTTCAGTGAGAAACCAAGTTCACTTTAGTTCACACTTGGAGTCAAAACAACAAACAACAGTTGTACTGTTTGCTGTGGGATGCTTGAAGAGTGTTTGAATAATAGAAATGATGAAAACAGGTGGGAGAAAAAATCATATTAATTAATGATAAACAGTGGAGAGGTGAGCGTGTGTCAGCGTAGCGTGGATGCCTCAGTGAGAGCGTGGTTACATTGTTTGATTTCTGATCATAGGATGAGAGAGTTTTATGAAAAGGAATACAGCATATGAGTAGGGGTTAGAGGATGTAGTGAGGGCAGGTGCTCAAGGATAAAGGACAATATAAAACATCACATATCTGCAAAGTTAGGTCAGCTGAACCTGTAGCTAGAAAGGAGGAAAAGCAGCCCTTTACCCTCGGTAATAATGAGTCAGTGGACAGCGGTGGTCTTTGCATGTGAAATGTTAAGACAGGAGGAAACAATTCTGCAGGTTAAACTTGTATACATATTAGCCATGGACTTGCACGATACCTGCAAAATATTGATCTGATTTCCTATTCTATGTCCATCCCACGGTAAAAGTGACTTCACTGTCATTTTCTGGAGCTTGAGGGAAACTTGAGCCAGATAATAATGTTCCTGTGGAAACACAAAGCAACTTGTACTTGAAAAGAAATATGAAGTTAATCAATTTCTCTGTCTCTCCATGTGAGATTGATGGACAGAGATGGCATGAAGGGCTTGAAGGCACCAAACAGATTGAAGGTCAAGTGAATTTCATTATTTCACATCCAAGCAATGTGGAAGATGTGATTTTCTCTTCAACCTCTCTGATTATTTAATTTTGCTGTCAGCAATCACAATTATTTTTTCCCTTCTTCCATCTGCTCTTGGATTTCATCTGTGAATGTCTGAATGTGTATGTACTTGTGCAATCATGTGTGAGGTTGATTTCAGGATTAACAATAAATAAACACTGCCTTTGTGACCATAATTAAGAAGTCAGAAGTACTGACATGGGCTGCTAAATAATTTACATCAGTGTCACAACAATGCACTTTCTAAACTTTGATTTTTTGGCAGATGGTGTTTTTGTTTGAAATGTTTTTCATTTCAATCATCTTGTATCCAAAATTGCTTTGCCATCACCCAGTGATTTTTGGCTGCTCTTGTGAAGGAGATGAGATGAATGCTGATCAAGTTTTGGCCTTCATCTTAAATAAATAAATTAAAAAAAATAATGTGTAAAATTATTATCAAAATGATGAAAATATAAAATTATAACGACTACAAACTGACAAATGTCCAGGCAGATTTTGTGATACTACATGGTGTTTAATTCAGGTACTGTGGAAAAATGAGTTGTTGGTAGAAATGTTCTCAGTTTTGGTCATGCTTGGCTACCTTGTGTCGCATAAAATAGGCTAGGTGCTGCAATTTTCCTGTGTCAATGGCAGCACCAGTATACATCCTGTAGTCCAAAGATTCACAGGTTGAGATGAATACTATAAGAGCTTTCTCTATGATTGATCTCTGTTAGGACAAAACTCTAATTTGATTCATAATTGTTCACTGATCCTGTATAAAGCTCAGTTCAAGGTGAAATCTCTCTGTGCATATTGAATGCAAAGGGGGGCTGGTGTTAAACCTGCACTGTCCATATTTTTGTTTGGCAGGCACGATAAGCTGATCACCAAACTAACATATTATAACTCTTTAAGTTGATGTTGCAAATCTATTAGCAAACATTTGTCTACTGTCATATCCAGCACATAGCAACAAGGTTGAAGTCATGTGTCTGGTCACCTGGTGAATGAGAAGCCACTATTCACTCTCCCTTTAGCTCTGTTTTGGTCTCCATCAATTCCTGAAGGAAATGCAGCATCTGCTTTTCAGCTGCTAAGTGCTTCATTGTGTTAACCAGCTAGTTGCCATCTTAATCATACATTAGGTAGGAGTTTAGAACTGTCGCTGGAAGTGATACTGATGAGAGTGGTGCAAGTAAACCAAACCAGTAAAGTTGTTTGCTGTAAAAACCAAAAGTTGATGTGAGAGACACTAAAATGCTCCATAGAGCTGCAGAGTCAGGTCTCTGAGGGTTTGTTGCTGTGAGCAACACCTTTCACATTATATGTATGTCATCCACTGTTAGTATGAAAATACTGATTATAACCACTTAAATTCTGAACATTATTTTTCTTTGTTTAGAAGTTTAGAAAATGCCATACTAACTTTTCCTCCCATCACAAATCATTAGTGTCACTATTTCTAGACAGCAGAATTTGATGTTTGACTCATCTATGTACCGCAGATTAATTTATCAGAAGGTATAATATAAATACAATTAATAACATGAAATGTTTGTCAGAGGAATCTTCCTTTAACAGATGTAAAATTCAAATTACTTCAAGCACCTAAAAGAGAATACAAAGCTGCTCTAAGTTCAATATTAAAGTCAGGCAAAATGTCAAATGATGAGATAATTATGTCTCAAAGCTAAAACCAGAAAAAGGGTTGCTGGTTGAACACTTGTACTTGTGTTGTAATTGGCTGATCCAGCAGAATAAAAACTATTGAAAAAATTGAGACAGAATCAAGGAAAATGAGGCAGAAAAATAGAAAATACCAAAAATTTAAACAAACAACAGATGTCAATTAAAATTTTGGCATGTCTTGCACTAGTACGTGTCTGCTGAGCCAAACACAGAAGCAATGTTGGTTGAATAATGACAAATATGTTGTAATTAAAAGACAACTATGTTTCGCAGTTGTGAAAATATCAAGTTGTATTACAACTGCATTCATCATTTGGCTGACTACAACATTTATTTAGCTAACAAGACCAGGAACTGACAGAGTATTGACAGCTCATATATCATCACTAAGACTAAGAATCAGGACCACTTGCTGTGTGTGTGTGTGTGTGTGTGTGTGTGTGTTTTGTTTTTTTTCTCTTAGGAAAAAATGTGTCAAAATGGGCAGTGTGAACAAATTGTACACACAGTGATATTGTATTTATATTTATACTACCGCATATTGTGCATGTACTGTATGGGTGTTTTCTGGTATCAGCAAATTTATACACACATATTGTATAGATACATAAGATGCTCTCACTCAAGCACATTGGACTTTCATGTCTTAGCTCCATTAAGAAGCTTGTTTCTTTATTGAGATTTTAGGAGAGATAAGACAATAATCCTGCAGCAACTACATTTACTTGCATTGGTTGTGATTGACAAATCAAATGCAAACAGCAGTAACAACAAGTGAAACTTTTTGGCACAACAAAAATATGGAGCTTTGGAACATACTGGACATAAGGATGAACAGCAGTGGGTTGTGCTGCAGTAGTGGTTTGAGAAATTTCTAGGGACATTTTTTTACATGTGGAATCTGGGTTATTGAAGCCATTGGAACTAAGATGAATATAGCAACTATATAAACTTTTCAAAGCCACCTTTCAAGCATACTGTTAATGGTTACTGCTCAGAATTTCATTTATGGTGTGATGCAGCGGAAGGGTTGGAGTATGTCTATTCAATAGTTATGAACTCAATCCCATTTGACCAACAGCACTCAGAGGTGATAATGACATCCAGTATGATGTAAAAATGAACTGCAACAACAGTCTTCCAAACAATCAAAGATGGTGTAGAGAGACTGTTCTCCGCATAATCGACACACACATTAGACCTAGATGTGTCCCATTCCAACTAATGAAACATCCCTATTTGTCTGTGCTCTGCTGCAAAATAATAAGAGAAAAGTGAAGAAGCAGGATGGACGTAATCTTACTGAAGGGCTGCATATAGCCTAAAGTGGAGAAGGATATTCTGTTAAAAGCTTTAATTCAGGGAAAAGATAGGCTACTTGTGCTATCTCACTTAAGAACCCTGATACAAGCACAATCTATCAAATAGCAACACTACCATGTGAGGACATGGACAGAGATGGGCTCGTTTCTCAGGGTTGTGTCAAAACATGTAGTTCCCACTTCAGAAACAGTGCTGCAGCTCTGGGTCAGTTGAGAGATTAATATTTTGGGTGTTGGATAGTAGCATGAATGTTTGGCTACTTCATTACTGCTGGAGGAACAGACTGTAACTATCATTGTGGACAAGAGACATGTTCCATATATCCATCCATCTATCCATTTGCTATACCACTCTTCCATTTGAGGGCAGGAGGATGGCTGGAGCCAATCCCAGCTGACATTGGATGAGAGATGGGATACACCCTGGACAGGTTGCCAGTCTGTCACAGGCCTGATGTTCCATATACATGATAAATCTTAATTTTAATGTGTCATCATGTGAACGCTACAGCAAACTTGTTGAGGTAAAAGAAGAGGCCAGATTTGCCTGTAGCACCTGAATTAACTTATTCAAATGCATTTGAATAAATAAAGCTACAGGGAAAACATAACTTACCCATACAAACCTTTACCCTGAGTATTGTACATGCTGCATATTATTATATCTCACAGTACACACAGTACAATGACTTCTAATAATGTCCTATAATGTTTAATTCCCCAAAGACATTTAGAAATGTTTTTACAAATTGTGATATCAAATGTGCAACATACTCAACTGTTCCACATTAATAACACATCCAGAACTTAGAAGAAGCTCTAACCCAAAGTGGCTTCCAGTACCATGGGTGCATACAGTACATTTACGGTCCAAAGTGGGAATGAACCATCCTAAACCTGGCAGTAATAATGTTACGCTTACTTGCTAAACTATACAGTTCCACCACATACAACCAATATGACAGAGTATGTATGTATATATCATGCTTGACCATCTTTTCAATTTTGCTTTGCAATCTGCAGCTGTAAGCCAGGACTTATGGCATTCGCCTAGGTACTGGCTCATGAACCAACCAGTTGGTTCTATCTGGCATCCAAATTGCTGATACCCCAACTGCTCTCATTAGTAATGTTGCTGGGAAACACATACTATTCCAGCCACTTGTCAGGGTTTTAAGCTGATTTTCATTCATTCCAAGAAATAAAAATTGTATCACTGGAGGCTTTAAGTCACAAATGCTTACACTGCTACAACTTTTCCTCAGACAAGCAATGCAGTTTATCAAACAACAGAACGGCCGAGTAAAAGCTGGTGTTAATCTTGATGATTTGTTGGACATTTAAAGTCTGCCAAAACTGAAAACTGAAGCACCTGTAGCTCCTTGCATAACCTCTTCATTTTTTCTCCTTTTACTATTTCTTCTTTGTGACATTTAAAACTGACCCTCTAACGAAAAAAAGCCCAAAACCACATTTTACAGATACGTTTTTAACAAGTAGTTAGCAGTCAGTTGGTAGCCTCAGAGACTAAAGCCCCCTTCAGATGGGATTAACATTACAGGGGGAGGTGGGGAATAAGATATTGACTGTGCGCCACAGTAAATGAGCTTATTGTTCTGGACATCCACTGGACAACACATAGAAACACACATCTGCACATTGGAAGGGATTGAAATCACTGACCATTACAGGTAATGTTGAAATCACCAAATCTCCCCTAGAGAAATAAATTCAGTGAGAACGGGCCTTTAGTTAGCTGTCCTAGTTATTTGTTTCACAGTAAAAGTCGTCCAGTGGTTTGCAAAAAAAAAAAGTTTAATCTGGCGCAGCAGCAGGACTCTGGTTTGCATTAACACGATAACGTAGCCAGCAATTAGAGCTTTGATATCACTGCAAAAGTAAGTGAATCACAAAACACTGATATTAATAGCTGAACACCAGAATAAGTCAATGATAATAAGTTAAACTCTAACCGACAGTTGTATGTCACCTTTTCTCTTGTTCATTACATAACCACAAATGTTGAGACAATCAATTTACAATAACACCACAGCTCGACAAATGGTTTGAATAGGTCTAATCTGAGTGCAGAGCTATCTCGTACTGCATAAAATAACTGCATACTGTCATGCGACAATTAATGTGAAACCAGTGGGAAGGTTTTTGCCATTTTCTCGAGTTTTTTGCTGAAGAAGTACTTGACAGTTGTAAATAGTTTCCTCATCTGTGACACAAATTCATTGAGCGTCTTTGGAATAAAAGATTTGGTGGCTCTTTCTCTAAAATGTGCTCAGTAATTATGGCATTGTTCAGAGCGCAGCAGCATTCCTTTTTAATACAGGCGACATGTGAGGAGCATTCACTGATGGACTGGTTGTGATTAGAGAGAAGAAGAATGTGATTTTCTTCATTAGAAGGGACAGTTTTGTTGCTTTGCAAAGTTTTTCATTCCTAAAAGCCTATGCATCAGAAGATAGAGAGGAAGATAATGAGATAGAAGTGGGTGGTGGTAGAAAGAGCTTTTACCAGAAGCCTGAGATACAGAATGGAAGAGCAATTAAAAAAGAGAGCTGAGTGAGAGACTGACAGTAAAAGAAGGAGGGAGAAACCTACCCTCATTTGTCTGGTCATTTATAAAGA
Organism: Seriola lalandi dorsalis; assembly: GCF_002814215.2. Taxonomy (NCBI): domain Eukaryota; kingdom Metazoa; phylum Chordata; class Actinopteri; order Carangiformes; family Carangidae; genus Seriola; species Seriola lalandi. Next base: position 349,926 of record NW_019524663.1, on the reverse strand, counting down.
TTTCTATGTATTAATGAACAAAGAAAGAAAGAAAAACAAAGATCTTCTCTCCTTGTGCTGCTTGTTACTTTATTACAGCTAGCGGAACTGATTAATCAACATAATGCATTTAACCAATTATGCTAGATTTGATCTGGCTGCAAAGCTAATTCAATAGAGATCCTTGGTGATTTACGAGGGCCAGTTTATTGTTGTGCCAGGTTGGGAGGTCCGATGTCTCAGTGGGAGATGACTAAGGGGCTTCAAAGAGACCTCGGGAAACATCTAAACTAACATTTCTCAACAGAGCTAACACTATTAATATCTGACAACCTTTTAAGAAACAAACTTTTACATTCACCGTTTATAGCTGTTTTTACCCAGAGACCCATTGATCAGAGCACATTCTATTACAAGAAGAAAATCATGTATAAGATTAAGTTATGGTCTAATAGAAATACTGTTCCAATAACGTATCAAAGACAAAAGGCAGATAATAGCAGAACTTTGATGAAGCAGGAGCGTGGGTGTTTTTCCAAAAGCTTTCTATTTGGATTACGTATTTCACAAGTTTGGTTTAGATAACAAATAATTTTCACATAGAGATTAGTAATTGTTGGCAATTATTAACTGGGAAAGCTCATGTTAACTTGCTAATAAATGAACTGTTTAGAGAAAAAGATGTAATAAGGAATATTAATAATGTTATTTGACAAAAATGCTGTTAAATTATGATACTGCCACAAATACAACTAACTCTGAAACACATATCAACAATCATACCTACATATGCAACGGATTGGAGCGTAAGTCTAATTTTTTGCCCCATAAAACAGAAGCAATGGCACTACACACGTTTCCTAGCAACCTATTTACACATTGCCTAAGTTGTAGGACAATGTGTAAATAGGAGGAGAGATTTTTTAAATTTAAATTTTTAAACCCTATTAAGTAAATCACTAGTTTGAAATTATACTTTTTTCAAAGGACATAGGAAAAACTTTATGCTAAAATTAATTCATTATGGATTTACAAATAACAACCCGATCCTGAACACTAGTAAGAGCATTTCCAAATGTGGCTCATCTGAAACCTCTAACTGTTCTTAGAAGCACTTTGTGAGGTCAGCTCAAAATTGAGGTTTTAAATGTTGAAACACCCACACAGGTGCTTTCACTTGTGGCTAATTAGATCTCTTATCATGTTGAAGCTCGGTCACCAAAGTAAATTTTCCAATTGGCCTTTTTCACTCAAGATATCTTGATGGCACAGCAGGAAAAACATGGCTGAATTTCATGTAGCTGCTTTGGTTTCAGAATCCTGGTTTTGTGTGTGCTGTCACTGTCATGACCTGCTGGGCCAAATGAATATATCAGAGCTATCATTAATGTTATTAGTAACACATGTGCTTTATCCACCAAAAAGGATGTTATTCTGTGCTAACAGGTATTGCACCATAACTAACAGGCAATTTATGTATGTATGGTCTATATAGACACACTCCCAAGAAGAGGTCTAATCAGACAAAATAAGTGGAAACACCTGTGTGGGTGAACCATGGTTGCTGGGCATGAATAATCAGTAGAATTAGATATTAATATTTCTAATGATGCATCATGAGTAATCTTATTTTGGGCACAGTCTGTCATTGTGATTATCCTTCTCCTTCATCTGCACACAGACAAATATGAAGTAAACATGGTCAGATTAGAGCAACTATAAGGGTACTCAGAGGACACAGCCAATACATTTCTCATGTCTCTTCACCTTATTAGGAGTCAAAACTTAACAAATGTTGTATAATCATTAAGCATTTGTCTTTGATGAAAGTGATAGGATTTGTTGTTCATAAATGAAATCTGTGGTAAATTCTTTGTATGTTTTACTTTTTAATACATTTTGCTCATTCCTATAAGCCTATAATTGCACTTGTGAAGTGAAGGTAAATTGAATGGTGAAATATAAACAGTTGAGTGTTTTTTCAACACTGCTATTACTGAACAGCAGGTCAATGACAGTGAGGCTTTTCAAAAAGCTATGAGTGGTTGTCTGGTTTTATTGTGCAAAACATGGCTAGTTTCAGTTTTTGTTAAGTCAGTCTATACTTTTTCTCTTTGTCTCCCTCCCTCTATTCCTTTCCTCCTTCTCTTTTTTCTCTCTCATTTCTAAATCATTTACTCACTTTATTTCTTCTATTAAATTCATCCGTCAGTTTCTCTTCTTTCACATTCAAACCTCTCTTGCCTTTCTTTCTTTCTCCCCACCCTCCACACTCCATTATCTCTCATTCTACTCATCCTTTGCCTGTCTAATGTGCCCACTTCAACACACACTCGTAGACTTGAATACTCACACACACTCATGCATACACACTTACACACACAGACCATTCAGTTCCGCCAGCTTGTCAGAGTGTGACTGATTGATTACTACCCAGAAGGCTTGGCTTTGTTGATGTCAGAAACAGGACAGGTACCTCAGACCACAGGGGGCACAGAGAAGATTGATGTCTCTCTCTTTCACCCCCCTCCTTTCTTCCTCCCTCTTTCTCTCTTCATCTGTATCGTGAGTCACTCACACTTCCACACGAGCATATTCATTGACCCGCACTGATCACTGAAAGGGCTTTCTTATCATCCGCAACTAATTCTGGTCTGAACTAAGGGTAAGAATCACAGAGTTACTCGAGGTACGATACTATCACAATACATTGCCTACTATATTGCAAGACAATCATGTACAATACATCATCAGATCCATTTAAGTGAAGAAGAAAAATAAACCTAAAAAGGAAAAAAGCAGGAATCATGTATTTGTTCACTGCATTGTGGTGTTAGTTTCACAGACTTTGTCAACTGAGATCTAACAATGTACAACAAAGTGCATAGAGACTTAGATTAATGCCTTTTTAACACACACACACACACACACACACACACACACACACACACACACACACACACACACACACACACACTTGTCCATGACAATGTGTGCCATCACTCCAATGTAGACTTTTCTAAAGGCTGAACTGTCAGAAAACAGTTGTGGAGTTAAAGAAAAGATAATAAATGCATATTAAAAACATTCATACACAATGCCTCAGTCACCTTCCAGTTATAATTCAGATCACAGAAAAATGCCCAGTGTTTAGGTGTTTTTATGTGTGTATCTGTGTGTATGTTCAGTCTCATTAGCAGCAGACTGTTGACCGACCCACTCCTCGTCATGAAGCCTGCATGTGTTTATGCCCAGGTGTGTGTGAGTGTCCGAGAGTGAAAGACCTGCTCTCTCCGTTGGAAGAAAGAGAGCCAGTCTGTGTACACAGCACTGAGTAATTCAATTGTATGGGTGTGTGTTTTTGTGTGTGTGTGTCTGTGTGTGGGGTCTTAATGTTGTGTTGTCTTTATTGATTTTATTTGTGCAATGAGTGTTGTAAAAGCCGAAGCGGGCCCAAACATTCAACTTGATAGAGTAAGATAGCACTGTGATTTGTTTCCTCCTGTCCTGCTGTATTCCCCTTGTAAGTTTCTTCTTCTTCATGGCAAGTTGACCGTCATTCATTTGATAGGTGCCACCACGAGGAGTCATGAAGTAGTGACTCTTGTAAGTCGAATTAGTAGGGACTGTTCAGAGCCCCTACATTTTATTTATAAAAATATGAATGTTTAACACCAGTGTATCCATAACGTATCGGAAGAGGAAGTAATACAATATATTCCTGTATCAATATTTTGTCCACCGATAGTATGAACCTGGTTTAGAAGGGGCTGGCTAGGCTCATGCAAACAGCATGCTTGCTTTTCTTAGATTAAGACTGTGCTGACCTGCACATCTGCTCTTTTCCCTTTTACTTTTCTCCTATATTTTGGGGATCAAAAGGTTCGGTCTCAGTGACAAAGGTGCCACTGCACCTTTACATGGTGGGTGTATTATTGTAAGGAACCTTGTGAACCTTGGTTGTCTCTAACCAGCCAGTCCTGTGGCAGATGTGTAAATGTGGCTTAGAGGTCATGAGTCTTTTGCCGGGATACTGAGCAGCAGACAATAGAGGTTAGAGGCGAGGACAGGAGAGGAGAGAGAGAAGAGGTTTGAAGAGGCATCATCCTCTTGTCTATGTGCTTCACTAGCTCTCGCCCTCTTTCTCCTCCTCACTCCCTCCCCCTCTCTCTGGTTCAGCTCTGCAGGTGGCATTAATGATCTGATGTGGGATCTGCCCTTTACTACCCCAACCAGCTGTAACACAGCATTTGCAATAATAATAGCTGATGTGGGACCACCCATTGTTCAACACCAGCCAGGTGTTCCTGGGCACCTGGAAATTTAATGATCTGACCAAGGAAACAACCCTTTAACACCTTGACCAGTTATCTGTTTCAGATCTGCCTTTACTATATATAAGGCATATTCGATAAGTGTGGTAGAGTCAGAAACACAAGCACTTACAAACTGCAGAAATAGGCAGTGGCTCTAGCTGAAGGTCAGTAAATGTGATAAATGAAATATTCCTACATTAATGTGTCCATACAAGGACTGCAGATGAAGATATTTTGTTTCAGAGGTTTGGTGCTGTTATTTGTGCTGATATAAATACCTTTACCATAATGGTTGTTATACTATTTCTAAAAATAATACCAATAATACCCATTTTCCACCAGAATTACTGGGTATAAGCTGTTTTTTTTTTTAAACGCAGGTAAATCTGCTCATAAAAGCTCATAAGAGCCTCTGTAATGACATGCTTCGATCAGTGATTGTGTGTTTTTGAAACTGTCTGGGTTGCAGCTCCCAGTGCAGTTTAGCTGCAGTGTTTCTGGTTTAACAGCACCTTGCAGGACAGGTGACAGGTGTGTTTACAGTGTCTGTGCTCTAAAAGACATTACAGCAGACCCGTGTCTGAAGGCGATTGAACTCTTTTCCATTGCTGACAAAAGCCCGATGTTAGCGGGCCTTAGCAGGTTTTTTGTCCAGCGCAAAACAGGCTTAAGAATGGGATCAGTATTGCTCCCACTATTTCAAGTTTTCACCAACTCCTTTACCATCAGCTTCGTCTATTACTTCAGACATGTCACTAATAATCATTAATATGACTGCCATTGAAAGTTTTGCATGTTCTCTTGAATTTTCATCACCTTTCCTCAACTACCACCAGCGCCACTAATAACACTAACTTGTGTTGTTTAAATTCAAAGACACATGACAAGCAGAAAAAGGAAACCAGCCCTGGATACCACATTTAGAATAAAACATGTACAACATTGTTATATCTTTAAATATTAATCTTTAAATTTTGACCCAAGGCATAGGATCAATGGAAACATGACAGCAGTCTACTCATGAAGTACACTGCATTCCTTATGTTGTCTGCTTTTTCCTTTGTCAGTTTGGCTCGTCTACTTTATACATGTATTATTAGATACTGTTTCCCTCCTTACACTGTATCCACAACTCTTTAATTTTCATCTTCTATTTTTTTTACCATCCTGTACATACATCACTACACAGTCAATCAGATCCTCACTGACTCCAGTGTAGTTTTGCTGCATTTCATTGCAGTGCTGAATCTGTAATGTGAAGTAAAGGATCTAGACAACGTTAGCATGATAAAGTAGCTAGTGGAAGTCGTGGGGAGGAGTATTTCACAATTTGTGGAGCTTTTCATCTTGAAGAATGAAGTTGTACTTTATAAACTGCAGAAGTGTTCTTAAATTTTTTTTTTTTTTTGGATAATTTATAAGTCTCTAACTCTCTGTTCTTCTTCATATTTTTTTCTCCCTCTCCTGCTTTGACCCACTATTTATGCTTGTTTGGACAAATATATTCTCTCCTCTGTCCAGTTTCCTGTTGCATATTGAATTATACAGAAAAAAAATAGACTGTAACTTCAAATTGCCTCTTTCATCATGGCCAGTGATGCTGCAGGGAGTATGTGTCTGTACGGCCCTCAAACCCCCTGCAGAGCTAAGCTCTGTGTGGAGTAAATCCCTGGACCTGTCCCTCTCAGATAGATTACACTGCACATGATCTCTCTCTCTCTCTCTCTTTCTCTCTCGCACACCCCTCGCACCCTTCGCACACACATCCACACAGGTTCAAGTCTTCCCATGGCTTTAGACTGCATGCTGTGCTCTGCTGTTCCATATTCTTTAAACAACCTTGAAAATTCCTAGCATATAGTTTGATAAAATGATTTACATTTCATGCAGCTCAATGTAGATACCTGTTTTTGTCCTAAATATCCATCAAAATATGCACAAACACTATTGTCATATATATCATTGTAGGTAGCGAACAACCATAAAAAGCTGCAAAGAGGAAGTAGCACATTTTACAGTTATGCTTAGTGCAGACTTAATTCCATTAGCACATTCTATATAAAGCTTCTGGGCACCTTCATGTGCAAGCCAATCTGTATAAATAGGACAATTACAATGAATAAAATCTTACAGAATTTTATATAAACCATGTAGGAAGCACATGTTATATATGCTCCAACCCTACATATACAGTGAACAGTATAATCTAGGATAGGTTTCCCACAGAGAAACCAACAAAACTTTGAAAAAGGTGGACAACTGAGTGTGCGATTCAGCTGTTTACTACAACATCAAAAATATGGACATGGCTAAAACATACCATTTCATGACAGTAGTAGCAGCAGATCTCTTAAATTCAGCTCCTGTCCTGTTTCATGATTTTCTTCTGCCTGTCTTGCCTGTGCTGAAAGTCTTTCTCCTGCATCTTGCTGCTCTCTTCCTGGACCTCTTCACCTTTCTCCTTCCTGGCTGAAGGAGTATTAGGATGTGTCTATCTCTGTCTGAATTGACAGTAAAAATATCAAATGTGCAGTATGAAGTAAAAATATCTAAAAATCACTTATACCAAATAATATCATTGTCTGACAATGACACATTCCAGTGAGAATGCAGAATATTGTATTTTCCTGACTCTGTGTTGGAAAGCATATTCGGGAGGAGGGAACTTCGGTCTTCAGGAATTGTAGTTTTAGCACAAACGGCCTAAAGTGCAAATACATCGCACTGTATGTTCAGAGCTATGCTGCTAACTTCTAACCAATTGGCTATTCTCATCTCTCTCTCTCTCTCTCTCTCTCTCTCTCTCTCTCTCTCTCTCTGTCTCCCCCTCTCCCTCTCTCTCCCTCCCCCCAGTCTGAGCTATTCTGAGCCATTCCTGAAAGGAGCTGCACTAGTTGTGTAATAATATTTTGTCTCAAACTTCTCAATCTTAACTACTGAACTCTGGTCTAATTTGCTCACTTAGATGGTACTGCTGCCTTTTAGCACTTAATACACAAATCTGTGTATAATGCTGCAATATCATAACTGATCTCAGAACAGTAGAAGCTGTGTCAAGGACAGCTTGTCTTGCCTGAGCACACGCTTGTCACCCGTCACAGATCCCAGGATTATCCTCAATTCGCATGCGCAAACCACCAAAAAAGGCTGCTGTCCTCTTGACAAGCTCCGGCCTTTATTAATTGGACACAGTTTCACCCAAGAAAATAACGAACACAATAGATGCAATGGCTGATAGTCAAGCTAGCTCTCAGAGACAATGCCCTGCTGTCGCCACAAGTGGGCTGTAAATAAGCCTACAGGATGGATGCAAACAAACATCAGTTGACAGTAGGAGATTCACAAAATACTATCAAAGTGACATTATGAGGGAAAAAAATGTAGTTGAAAATGTAAATAAAAAGAATAATAGAGGTGCAATACACATGGCTCCATATAAGGCTAAGGTGAAAATCGGAATCCTAAATGTTATGTCAGCTCAACTAGTCTTTTTAAATTGAAACAGATTTTTACATCCATGGCAAAAACAAGAGAGCCAATGCATAAGTGGTTATGGATAGGTGGTTAGCAACAGGAAGAATTAAAGGACAGAGAGTTAAGAGACAGATGGTGAATCGACAAGTGATCGTATAATATGTTTGATCGTTATCATTAAAATAAAAACTGCTCTAAGAACATTTATTATTCGGCCTCCATGTTGTTAGGGGGTCAGTTGTGGGCCCTAACATTTTTGAGATTTTCCAGTGGGCCATGAGTTGGAAAAAATTGGGAACCACTGTCCTACCGCTTCCTTGTGCATCTTATAGTTGTTCATGTTTTATAAATTATTTTTAGTCTGCTTTAGAGGAATCTAATGTTGACAAGGACTGAAATATTGTTAGATCAGTAACTAGATGTGTCCCGCTGATGCAGTTATATATCTTAAGATGATCTAAAATAATGTCCCTTTGAGAGTAGTGCATGGCACATTTCATTTCAGAATAACAGTTTTAATTAAAGTTTAACTTATGACAGCATTAAGACATTGCCATCTGACAAATTTCATTTTCCAGAAATGTAGCAAAAAAGCCATTTGCTTGAACTCTTAAGTTATGGATGTGATTCAGCAGATCAAATGAGTTAATATAGAGGTTTAACAGCAGCAAAGTGACACCAAGCTCTGTCTGTCGTAATTTGTATTTTTGCATTGTAAGAGTAATCTAATCATCTATTGCATATCAAAAATTCTTTCATAAACATAATGAAAAATGATAATGATAGTGATTATGACAGATAATGAACAGCATAGTGAGAGATATTCTAGCCAGCGATTAAAATAATGATCAGATTCAGGACACAAAATTGGGTCACATGCATTCTGGTGAGTTTTTGGGTTGTGACTACAGCAACTTATGTGTCCTTTTATGTGCAAACACTAAATCTTATACGGGACCTGGTTTGAAGGAAACAGTCCTGGTTGAAGGATAGGTGATAAGACCTTAAAAGAGGAATGAGGATTACTCTGATGTCTCAGAAGGTAGATGACAACATGTAAGACCTGTAGTGCATAGATACTTTAAATAATTTCTCATGAACTCATGACTAAAATATCAATAGGTATGGCTTACAGCAGCTAAAAAAGTCATAAGTAAAATTTTGCTTTGGAAGAGCAGACTGGGTTAGGGCTCTGGAGTGAGTGGGATGTGGGTGATGTCATATGGACTGATTACCTGAAATGTCATCACAATATGTTTGCCTGCAGGAAGACTAAGGAGCTAGTTAGACTGCATGTAAATTATTACAGGAACACACGTTACCTATAAAGAAGTAGTCGTATGTGCCTGTAAATCATGTGAACCTAAATCACAAATCTCCACCATTGTTTGATAAGTTCATACCATGTTAGCATTCTGTTACTCTCCAAACACGTATAAATGAAACATCAAGTCACTAATAAGCAACACAAGCCATCAGACAGATGTCTCAAAGGGTTGGTGAAGAAATCTGACACCATATTATCCTATATGGGCAATTTAAATGCCATTTCAAACCATGAATGTGAACATGTGAACATATTGTATGAGTGTTGCCAGAATTTCATCCAAGCATATGCGAAACAACAGGAGGATCAGCAGAAGGAGTGGGCTGTCAGTGTTGTCCCAAAGGACTGATGAAGATATCTGAAGCTTTTTTATTCAATGGTATGTCTTACAGTTTGATAATGTTAAACCCTGCCATATTGTATGGTGACAATTCATTTTTGAGTGATTTCAACATTTGTTCCTCCTCAGTTGGACTAAAGATTAGCAGAAAGTATGCACAGTCAAATAATAATAATAGTAATAATTACTTCAGAATGAAAAGCAATATTTTCCTTCTCTTGTTCACTGAAGTGGCAGTGCTACCTATGTCTGCTATGTACATGCCATTGTCACACTTGAAAAGCTTTTAAAAGTAACCAGACCTTTCTTCTGAAGGAAGAATGTTGTAAGCAATGAAAAGCCTCAAACAACCATATGTGAATGACCAGAGGCATAAGATGCAGAAATAGACTCAAGGTGTCATCCCAGAGGGCTGATGAAGGAGTATGCAAAAACTCTTGCTAGGAAAACAACATATTGCTTCATGTTTTAATTGGAGCAAGTTAATGGTCCATGAAGACTTGTGTATTAGTCACGAAGACAAGCTGTTCTGATCAAAAATGTTTCTGTCTGTGTGTGTGTGTGTATGTGTGTCCCCACATAAAAAGTTTGGGTTTCTGTGTCTCTTTGGCCAAGTGCCTGTTTTGCGTCAAGCCTCCTGGGGGAGAACACTATTGGGCTGTTCTCTTCTACCACCAAACTTTTTATGAGCTCAGATTTCTTAGAAACTCGATAAGAGAACTTGTTAACAGATAGCCTGCGTACGCACATAATTGGACCCTTGCTTTGGTGAAACAACCAAACAGTAATTACACCACATGTACAACATAATGTAAATTTCAAATGTAGATAAGAGGAAAGAATAATAAAAAGTAGCCTGTGTTGTAGAGGTAATCTGCGGACAGAGTATTAGAGTATGTGTGTGTGTGAGTGTGTGGCGAAAGTGCTTGACTTAATTGACGTGTGTTGCGTTTGTGTTTATCTAAGGGAGAAGGAGAACGCTCGTGTGATATCAATAGTGTGTATATATGCTTTATCAGCTGTCACCACATTTAATGGGGGATACACACACACACACACACACACACACACACACACACAAAACTATGAGCGGGAAATTAGTCAATTCGATTAGGATGACATATATCTTGTCTCTATACAACAGTTCATTTTACACCTCAGTCAATACATAAATGATTTATTAAATTTGGAGGAATTATTTCCTCCAAATTAAATGAAATTGCCAGTAACAAGAAAACTCTATAATTTTTTTCTTTGATTAAATTACAGAACCTGCTAACTATTTTTAATTGGTAAAGAGTGGTATGAAAACCATATAATACACAATGGCTCATGTAAACCAATTTAAAGACGACTGAGAGATCACAGCAATGTCAGCGGCTCTGTGAGGCCCTGTATACTAGTGTACAATGGCATTTTGAGCTAGATGCTAAAATGCTCACAATGACGGTGCTAATGCACCAATGTTTAGGAGGAGAATATCTTCACCATGTTTACTATATTAATGCTAGCATGCTAATATTTGCTAATTAGCAACACATTACAAATTGCAGGAGTGGATGAGTGTCATTAGTTTTGCATGAGGGATTTCAGTCTTGACCAAACATTAGTATGTTGATAATAAAAGTAAATAGGCAATTTACTGAGAGCAGATTAGCAGATTTCTGACTCTTTCATTCACCCAGGGTTTCTGGTTAGGGAACACCTGGATATCCTTAACAATGTAAACATTTTCTGTGGAAAGGTTGATATAGAACGCCACTGATGAGGTGTAGAGTTGTTTTCACCAAAAAGACTCCAGTTGGGGCTCTCAAAGCTGTCCTGTGATTGTGATACTGCTGTATCTAAAAATATAGTTTTGCATGCTTGCTTGTCTGAGTCCAAACTCTTACTACTCTGCTAGTTGGTTCAACTCTTATAATTAGTGGCTTATAAGTTAACATAAAAGGTAGTTAGAGTTAGTTAGTTGCCCAAACTGATCCCAGTGATCTGACAATCTCTGCAGGTATGTGCTTGTAGTCAAATGTGAGGTGATTGCATGTAGTGCTGATTCAGGACCTCATGGCAGTTGTAGGAAATTAAAGCATGCTCTGACTTTATAGTTCAAAACAAGCCATTGTAAAATCAAAACAACCAGTAATAATTTCAGGGAGCACAAAGCCACAGCATCTGCGCATGCTGCCATGTTCATTTAACTTCAAGGGAGGGAGTATTGCTGTATTAAGAGACAGAGGGAAAAGAAGATTAAAGAGAAGTACATCAGAAGACGAGTTAGATAGAAAGCAGCTTAGCTGTTTGTATTTTGAAGGGGGCATTTGAAAACGTAACACGAGAGTCAAGCAAGTGTAAAAAGAGAGACATGAAGAAAGAGAAGAGCCACAAAGTGATAAAACCAGCGACAGAGAGGACAGGGAGCAGAAGAAAGGTCTAAGGTTTGTATTTAATCCTCCTGCTGTTTGTGTCTGCAGCTCTCACAGGAGCTCTAAAGCTTCCAAGGCAAGACGTCTTTATTACAGTGTATCCCCACACCACATTTAACCTGCCCAGCATATCCTCTTCTCTCCCCTATGCCTTTCTGCAGCTTTTTTGTGGATATTTCTATCCTTTTGTTTCCTCTTCTCTTCTCTTCTTTTGCAGCAGCCCCTAACATGTATTTTCAAGTCTTTTCATTTTAACAATAGATCAGAATAGGTAGTGTAACAGGCCCACTTACTTTGATCTATTCAATTCAAGCAAGGCATTTATGTGCCTTACACCCCACTCGCCAGTCATCCCTCTCGCTTCATAACCTTGGTGTGAGCCAAGACTGGCAGGAGTACATATTCTATTATGTCTGTGTGTGTGTATTTCAATCTTCCCTTGCTCAGCAGCATATTGTCTATGTATTTCCCATGCATATGTGTGAATGTCTTTTTATATATATTATGTTCTTGTGTGTGCGTACTAGTGAGTGTTATTGGCTGGTTAAAGCCTGAGTGCTTTTGAAGATCCGGTGGTGTTTATGTGGTGCTCAGGGATCTGTCTTTATAAGTGTGTGTTGTGGCTTACGGTAAACTTGAGTGTGTGCTGCAGAGAGATCTCTTTATTTGGAGGTGAATAAAGCTGGTAAAGTGGTTCTATATGTCCTCAATGGTCAATGTCAGCCAAAGGGTGTCTTTAAGTTCAGATTGGCATTTTTAACAGATGGAATGAGGATAACTCATGTAATATGTAGTGGGCTATAGTGTGCTCCAAAAAGGGCAAACAAATCCTATTCATCTTGTGATACCAGTTCAGCACAACTTTGGCCCTGTATTTGGTGCGTCATAAAATGTGATCATCGAACACTTTAATAAAAAGTGTTCCAACCCAAAAAATTGTAGCCTCCGTAATTTGTAATTTGGTGCCTCAGTGACAATTATTATGTTACCAGAAATTCTAGTCAGGTAAGGTTGAAGAACTCTAACATTTTCTGCATTCCCTGAATTTTTTACATCAGTAATGTTGTTCCCTCTTTTTATGTCGTCTTAGTTATTTTTGAATTAAATGTTTGTCTTTAATATTTTTGTTTAGTTGCTTAAGACATATTTCTTTAAAATCCACATCTGTTGAGACTGAAGGTCCTAACGTGCAGAAATAATTCATTGTCAGTTAAAAGATAGATTCATAAGAGAAAAACAGACACATACTGGTCCATGGCGAATGAGATGGATTGGCCTTGTCTTATTTAACAAACAGATAACGTGTCATGGTTTGCCCCCATAATGACTTTATAAGGACTAATGTTTGGACATTGTAGTTTTTATTTTGATATTACCTCCTTTTTTGTCAGTTATTTTATGTCCCGTCTTTGTCTAGTTCCTGCTTCTGTGATTGTCTGCCCTGCCCTAATGCATTTCACCTGTGTCTAGTCATCCCTGACTGCCTTGTGTCTTTAAGTCTCCTTCTTCCCTTCTATCTATGTGTCAGTTTTTACCATCTTCCTGTCTATGTGTCAGTACCTTGGTGTTTATTAAAATTCTTTTTTTTTATTTTGCACCTACTAGCTTTCATTTGTGGCTGTTTGCATATGGGTCTAGAAATCCTTTAAATTCTAACAGAACCGTTCTGGCAGTTGACTAATAAATGTTTATAAAAGAGACAATTGTAACTGATTTGATAAATGTAAGTGTTATATAGGCTTCTGCCGTTGAAGTTTATCTACTTAACATCCCTTTTTGCTTCCCAGAAAAAATGCAGAGTGATCACTATAGCAGCAGCACAGTTTGAATAATGATTGACACTGATTTTGTGCCATGTAGACACATACAGTACACTGCCAAATACATGTACACATACAGTAAGGCTAAGGAATATGAACATGCACACACACACTCGCTCATATATACACACACACAGACCTTCATGTAACCCTTAGATAGTGTCCTTGCCCTCAGCTGCCACTGGCTAATGTGTCGCGCTTGGAGGTGGTGAAATCTGGTCATAGATGCTGGCACTTGCCTTAGGTAACACTTAAACACACACATAGACACACATGCACATATAGGCACAAATGTGCTAACTTGTCCCTGAGGGTGTGACAAGAGGACAGTGAATCAAAGGACACAGAGAGACAGTCATCTCTGACACAGATTGACTCAGACAGCCATGTTCTTCCTCTTCGTTCCAACTCGATCAACAACACAGAAAATAACCATTACATCACTCTTCCTCAGATGTTAGTATGCATATATGTAGTCAGTAATACAGTGGCATGAAAACAAAGTTAATTGGTGTTTAAAAAAAAAAAAAATGCAAATACATTACCCACAGGCATCCACTTTGCACTTCTTTGCCCAGAATCCATCTGTATTGCCTCAACTTTAAATTACTTTATATTTCATTAAATTTCCCTTATTTGGAGCCACTCTTCTGACTGGACGTTTTGTCAAAATGTGATATTTAATTACTGTACCCCTACCATATTCCCATCCAGTGACCTTCAGGTGTACAGCAGAGAATGATGCTGTTCAATTGTGGGTGTGTGGGCGCAGTGAGAAATTGTCCCATTTTGTCCTGGAAGCCAATTATTTGCTTCCAAGACCCCTTTGAATGATTTTACAATGTTGGTTGGCTAGACAACTTCAGGTCATCATGACGCCATTTTACTTTGACTCTATACCCACAACATTATCATTACAAATAATAACTGACGGTAAACAAGCATAAAACTCTCTATAGCTGTCCTTTGAAGTCCTTGAGAATCCACATAGATTCACTTGATGGAAGAAAAACCACAGTGTGCACACATACAAAAATAGAAAACCAATTTTCAAGCTACTGATATATTTTTCCATCTGTTTGTTGTGGAACAAACAGTTGAATAGTGAAGAAAAATGCTCCAGGGAGTGCAGTTTGCCATTCATGTGTCCTATCTGCGTGAATTAAGAGCTGAAAGTGCTGGTGTAGATATTGCTACCCCCACCCCCCACCCCTATATCGCCCCCACCTCTTTATCCAAATGTGTAGAAAGAGGCAATGTGGTGCAGACATCAGCAGTTCAGTGAATCTCTGCGTGCACTGAGAAATAGGAGGACCTGAGGGAAAAGGTCAAAGCAATATAAATTTGACATGTAGATAGGAAGAGCTTTTTCACCTTCTGGGGGTGTGGGTGTGCTTTTCCACAGTTTTGCACATTACACAGGGCTGTGTGCAAAATGTTCTTTCTTCCCCTCAAGTATAAAGTATATACTTTACTACAGTTTGATTATTTCAGGTTCAGAGAAGCTTGACTTGCGGTCATATTGCAAGTTACAAAATACTATTTACTTCCTAAATACAGAACAAACTGATCATGTTAACTGTGAATCCATATTTCAAACTTCACAGCTCTTTGTTGGTGTAGCCTAAAGTAGCAATACCGCAAAGCCCTTGTGACACATACTGCACACAGTTTAATTAGTAATTGGCAGAGTGTACAATACAAACTATGACAAGGAGTGTTGAGGGGAGAAGAACAAATGTAATGAATGATATAATGTTATTATTTCAGCAGATCCATTCATTACATGAAGACATAGCTATACTAAAATGTAACCGCACTGCAGCGCTTCGAGGACAAATTACTTATACATGGGCACAAGTTATTTATTTATTTATACCTACCAGGCTCCAAATAATTCTGGGTGCCAAAGGTGTAATAAATTTATGATTGTAGGAGTTTACTAAAAATCCTTTTAGTGCTTGGCAGTTTTTTTGTTTATTAATAATGGTGGTGAGAGGCAACAAATTTGAACCGAAGCCAAAAATATACTTTAGTGGATGATAATTTATTTAGATGGTTCAACACATGATTATGATTTGAGAACGAAAGTACATTCATGACCTTGTAAACAAAAGACAAAACCTCCTCAACACAAAGTCCATTTAGTAGATATTCTGAAGCTTTTCAGGGAAAGTGTCAGCTACAGTGCTGTTTCCAAGGTCAAGAATGAACTTTTAATCACAGTTCTTCAGCCAACACAGATGAATTCTTAAAGTGCTCAGAACAATAGAAATTTAAACATGTACTATTCAATGTCTACTGGGCAAACTCCATTTGCTGATGAAGATTGTGTGATCTGATTGAAAGCTCCGGGACAGCTCCCGAAGGGATTTTGTGCTGAGATTGTTTTGATTATAATTGTTAATTGAAATTCTCCAAAGTGCTAACGTCTTAAGAAACAAGAAAAAGTGAAAAAACAGACACACACACAGAAGTGCTGGCTTGCAAATGAGAGGCAGAGATACACCGCTCATTTGTACATGCTCATACAGACCCACACTCAGCTGGTGGCAAAATATCTATTCACACATTTCCAAAGACAGGGAGATATTAATGGGAAGGGACAGTCTCCTCCAGGCGCCAATCAATCAGCATGTCCTCATGCTCTAAGACAGCCTTCATGTGGGACTAACTTGGTGTTTGTGTGTGTGTGTGTGTGTGTGTGTCCAGCTTTATGACTTATGTTTGTGTGTAAATCAGAGTGCAGTGTTTGTGTGCAAATAGCCACGTCGGTAATTGTTTTGATCAAACTCTCACAAATGAAAAGGAACAAGATAAAAGGCAAATAATCAGGCTGAACACATGATGGGATTTCTCCTAGTTCATACTCTCTCTCCCGCTTCCTTGTCTTCATGACACACAGAAAAGGCATGTAGAATATTTTTTCTGAGAACTTTATTGAAAAGTTCGTCATCTGTCAGGAAAAAGGAGAGAGTGAATGAAAGAGAGGGAGCAGTAGGTTGAAAGTGTCAAAAGTGCATATGTTTTTCAGAGAAAACATGTTTTAGTCTCCCGTGTATTTCTCGGCATTTGAGGTGGAAATGGGGAGGTTTCTGACAGTAACTCTGGAGAGCATGTTGTATTAAAGGGTAAATCTGGTGTTATTCCACATTTTTTTTAGGTCAGCAAATCTCATGAAAAGACCCAAAACAACAATGTATCAGCCCATCTCTCATTAAAAATGGCTGACAAATTTAGTTTGATTAAAAAAAAATAAATAAATAATTGAATAAGTAATATTTTTAATAAATTATTTTTTAATTTTATTATTTTTTCAGTGCCACTCAAACAGCAATAAATGTGATATTTTCAGTGGTTGATTAAGACAGATTCAGTGAGTATATTCACAGCGGTATTTTCACACAGTGTGTGTAGTATTTACTGAAAATAAATAAACTTCATTGTCCATGATCATTTTAATGACGGACCATGTCACCCAGTGCAAGGGTGTGGCTTATTTATATGTTTTAATGGTTTTTGACAACAGTGGAGCTCAATGGCACAGAAGAACATGTTATGATCAATTCATTCTTGGTTTTAGTCTTTTCGAAGGATTTGTTGACGATAAGAGAATTAGAATATTACCAGTATTATCCTTTAAGCCATTTTGATATACTTTATTTAAAATTCTTGAAGAAATCACTGAGGCCTCATCTCATCTGTTTGACCTCCAAAACTTATTCTCTTTTATCTCTGTCTCCCTCCTTCCTCTCCATCCTCCCTTCCTTCCTCCTCTAGAGCAGATCTGAGTTGCTAACTTTCTCTCTGTCCATCACTGGCTTTCATCTCTTTGGTCACCTTGCATCCTGCTGCCTCTCACCTCAACTTCTAACCTGCTCACCAGGCCTCCATCCGTCCCTTTACTGCAGCCAGCTTCCGTTCTCTTTCTGTCCTCTCTTCCGATCTTGTTCTCCTTCACTGCCAGCCTCCGTCTGCCTCTTCCTCCTTTTTTTTTATTTTTTTTATTCCTTTTTACTCTTTCCATGCTCTGTAGCTTTCCCACAACCCTCCCACTATTCACCTATCTCTCCATCTCTGCCTCCTTCCCTCTGTGCGACAGATCTTTCTCTGCAGGTCTTTGTACACCTGAGAGTACACTACCATCTGCTCAATGCATCTCTTCCTCTGTCTTCCATCTTTCAGTATCATATCTTTTCTCCTTTTCTCTCTTACCTTCACTCCAGTCGTTTCACTGAATAAATTTAAATCCATCAGTATCCCCTCAGGACAATTATTACCATCAGGAAACACACTTATGAAGACGTGAAAAATATGATTTTATGATTGACTTTCCTTTCTGTATGTAGTGGTTATGTACATCTGTCAATAATGGGCCATTTCATTAATAAACAACCTTTTTTAAAAAAAATAAAAAAATAAAAAATTCAAAAGGTCATTTGTCAAATGTTTATCTTGTAGTTTAATTGGATTCAAAAATTGAACAACATTAGGATTTATCTGGCAGGGATAAATCAGGACCTTTTTAGTGGCAGCTGTCTTTCCTTCTTTCTGGATATTTTTACACTATATCTGAAAACAAGATGGAAGCGTGTGAGGTGCTAATGCCTCCTGGGGAGGTCAGGTTTGTTTGTTCCTTGTTATACAGAGAACAATATTTTAAGTGTTACATTTTGATAAACAAAGGTAGTTTAGCCATAAGCAGATAAGGGGTTGTATTTAATGGTTTTGGGGCCAAATTTATTGCCTCATTAAAATTTAATTTAGTTCAGTTCATCCTAATTTACTTGAAAATTATTCTTTGTATCTATGACATCCTTTATCTAATGTTAACCTTGCAGAACACACAATGAAATATGAAAATAAAAAAAAATATGAAGATTAAAAAAAGGTGTCTGGGCAGTGTTTTAATAAAATGCTGTGTGTGGTGACAGAGCAAAGAGTCTCAACCTGTTTACTGTTTGTCTTCCTCTTCTTTCTTTCTCCCTTTCTCTTCTCTTCACTTTTTTCTCCTAAATGATCTCTCGCTTTATTTCTCTCATACTCTTTTTGTTTCTTAACAATGTATGAATACCACTTGTGTTATGAGTCACTGCTACTCCTGCTGAGGTACAGTTGTTTCCTGTGAAAGAGATTAGAGGCTACATGAGAACAGTTATGTCAGATACACTTGCTGTGTCTTGGCACTGCATTGAGAATATGTGCAACGGAATGTGTCTGTGATTGCATATTGGAAGGCGTGTAATGTGTTAGCAGACGGATGCCATGTGGGAGACCGGTATATATGGTTGCAATGGGATTTTGTCACTTCAAATGAAGTAAAGGAGCTGAAAGGAAGGTTGTCACCTGTTTTTGCTTGTGTGCATTCGTGTGTTTGAGAGCTAAGTGGGTGTTTGGCACCTGTTTGCTTACTGCAGGGACAAGAACTCCAACACATGTCAAGTTGTACAAGGACAGCACAAGGACTATATATGTATTAATATTCCTGTCTGTATATGTGCGTGTGTGCTCTAGTGTGTCTTTCTGGCTTCCTCCACTTCTTTAAATGGCTATTTAAGTTTTAGGTTTAAATTTGGATTTTGGGCTTTTAACTTGGGAATGCACTCTGTTAATGAGATCCTGAGATGTAGAGAAGGACAAACATCAACCAGCACACGCACAGCACAGGGTTGACACGATACACCTTTCTGTTAATTGCATAAGGTGGTAAGTATGAATGTGAGATGTGATATAGATGGCAATAGAATTTTTTTAATTCTTACTTCCTCTGGAAAAACAGCAACAGTTGCTAGGTCTACATGTCAGATTGCCTGTTGGTAAGTGAAACTGACATTTACCTCAAAGTCTGGCAGTGACATGAAAAAAAGAAGCTGTTTGTCAATTTCGTATAGTTCCAAGTTTCGTGATGTGGGGTAAAACAAGATTCCTAGCTAATGTTAATGATACAGATTTCAAAACATTTTAAAAAGTGGCTTTTCAAATGCTTTATAAGGTATAGGGAATTCATTGATCACTTGACTTAAGGGAAACAGACAATATATTTTGCTCAGAAGCGCATAAATAAAACGTACAAGACAAGATGACTGTTCATTGAGTTTAGATTAGGTGTTGGCAATATGGCCAAAAACGTTATCACATTATTTTTTTTCATGTTGATCAATATCAATAATATTTGATATATACATTTTATACCAATATTTTTGATATATACTTTCTAAAAGATCCCTTTTAGACCTTAAGGATAATTATCATGATGGAAGGCCTACTTTGAATGTACAGAAGTGGGAGAACACGCTTAAAGGAAAATATAGGAAACTTAAGAGTAAGGAGGAGGAAAATCAAAAAGAATAAGAGAAGATTTAAGAGAAGAGAGAAAAAATCAGAGTTGTGGGGTGAGAGTTAGAAAGAAAAACAGAAATTGACTGATGAAATTAGTTTGGGTTTCCAGATTTATTTGTCATACTGCAGAAGGCGTTTAATTTTAGCATTATGTGTGTAAACATACTCAGTCTGATAAGAATCAGGACTTATTAGGACCATATTAAGATTCTCTTAGGAAATTATTTTTCCTTCTTAATTATTCTCTTTACATGAATATTCCTTTGATAAGCCTTCGCATTTGATTTCAGAACCAAAACATGCATCTTTATTAGACAACACGCAAAAGTTGAGCTCAAAAGGAATTGATTTACCCAGGCTTTCACCCTGTGGACTTAACCACTTTGCTTTTAGCACAGTGTTACACAGATGATTAAAAAAAGGAAAATGAATCTTCCTCTGCACAGAGTGCTCACTGGAATGTTCCTCTCTCAACAATGAGGGGACAAAGGATGTTATTTTGTGGGGTATGGACTGAATATCAAGTTTAGATGGATGGGGAGATCAGGGTGAGTGTACACATACCCATGCACACTGATGTGCAAACATATAACTTCACACATTTTAGAACAGGGCTGTTTTTAGTACTGATATTTTGTTCATTTCATACACAAGGAAAAGACCTCAATAGGGTCACATAGATTCACCCTCCTCATTTTCTTTCATAAAAATCAGAGGTGGAGGTGTCACTTGGTTAGGTATGTCACAACCTGGTGATTTAGGAGATACAGTATTGTGTATTTTCAACTTGAGCAAAATGTTGTACCGGATGATTATGCAAAAACATAGATTGTGACAAAGTGTTTTTACATTTAATGCCAGTGCCGACTATTTGTATTGCAACTGCAGTAAAGTGGCGACGCTAAAGTACTCAAGGTCAAGGAAAGGTCATTGTCATGTTTATCTGAAAAAAATGGTATTTATGGTCACAGAAAGGATGCATTCGCCAAACTGACATCAATTTGATTGTGCCTCTTTTGACAATGACCAACCGCTTATTGCATTGCTCTAAACGTTAGCGTCGGCCAGTGAGTGTAATTACTTGGACTAGGAGAAAGGGTTGCTGTTTTTCCTTTTAATGTGTTCATAGAGATGCCACAATGAAGGCACCTGTATGCTCAGTTGGGCAGTATAACAAAAATATACCATGATCTGAAAAGGCCTTGATTGTCAGCAGCCATATAATTTAACCAGCACTACATTTCTGGTACATTATAATAGTTTTTGGTGGGCAGGCAGGTTCTGACATTAAAGAGGTGCCTGCCTCTGTATTTCTCTGTGTTGCTCTCTCCTTCTCATTCCCTCTCTTTTACTTGGCCCCCCGTTTGTCCTCTCCTCACATTTTCTACTGGTCAAGTTAATGGGTCTTTAACCTTGTGTCAATGAGCTAGGGGCTTTAGTGTGATCGCCCACACCACAACTATTCCCTTCCCAATTAGGAAGAGATGCAGGCCAGAAGTCAGCTTGTGTGTGTGTGTGTGTGTGTGCGTGCGTGCGTGTGTGCGTGCGTGCGTGCGTGTGTGTGCGTGTGTGCGTGCGTGTGCGTGTGTATCCCATTATCTTTGTCATTAACAACAATAATGGCACTCATTGTGGACACCTTAGGCTATGTTTTGAAGATCTCTTGCGTGCACACACACACACACACACAATGTCTCTAAAAATCAGCTTGCCCCTCACCGCCAACCACAGATATAAACATAATAATGACTGTTATAATACACACAGATTCCTACTGAGGGCTTGTGACGATAATGCAATCAGGAGATTATTAGCATCACCAGACTTGAAGCGATTAATTTTATCGAAAGATTGCCTGATTTGATACCGTACAATTCCATTGTGTGGGGTTGATGTCTGAGAGATTGCATTAAGCCTGATATTAGTCTGATATATTATTAAAAGCCTTTGTCATTTTGTATGTAACTAAGGATGATGGTGACCTTACGTGAACTACAAACCAATCTGAAAAAAGTGTGTTATGGCTTCTTTTTTTTTTTTTTTTTTTTGACCAAATAGCTCCAGGAACTAAACTCAGGATCTAAATCCTTTTTAGTTGTACTCTTATTTGCATTTTTCTCGAGATCTTAAGGACCGTGAAGATAAACCAAATTAGACCAATAAAGGCTTTAATGGAGATGACTTTGGTTGGGATGCAAATTTTGCACATAATAAGATGTTGTGTTCAATATCTGTATGTATAAGAAATGAAAATGTTTTTTTAAATGTACTTTTGTGCCACTCTTGAGAAGATTTTAGAAGGGAAACGTGGGGTGGTTAAAAATGGAGAGTAAAACAAGAGGCTAGATTCTTGTCTGCAAAGTATGATCTGCTGAGTGTTTTCTATAGGTTTCTGCTTCACTATGCAACCCTCAGTTTTCTTAGTATTGTTAGTCCTTTATTTCTTCAAATCTCCCTCTTTGTGAGAATTTAGGAAATTTGTCAGTGACCCTTCAAGATTTTTTCTTCCCAAGTCCTTATATTAATTCTACCAATAATCAGGGCTTTCTTCCAGTTTGAATGATAAAGTTGTTGCAGGGGCAGGAACTCTGGCTCAGGAACTAAAACTGTAACCAGCTTCGTTCAGTTAAAATGCAGCTCAAGTTCCTGTGTTCCTAGAAAGGTTATGACCGGTCCTCTAAACTAAATGACCAGAGACGCCTCTTGTCCCTACCCTCAGATACGACCTATAGGAGCGTACCAGTGGCAGGCCTACTGAACCTTTATCGTCATGGTAACAATAATATGACCCATAGGAGCTTGCCAGTGGCAAGCATACTGGACCTTTGTCGTCATGGTAACAATAATAAACATGCGGTTAAGGTTGTGGAATAGTCCAACCCAACTTCCTCTTCCTCATGCAGACTTTGTCGCTCTCTATAGTATCACCTATCACCTAACATAATTACTGAGGTCGCTAGAGGTCACCTAACAATGAATCTTAGCTATGGGTCTTAAAAGATTCTGGATTTGGGCCTTTATACTTTCTGTACTCTGTATACTGTCCATACTCTTTCTACCAAGTGAGCTGTCATCATGACACATTTCTCTACATTTCTCAGGTTCTGTCTGTGTTGACTACACACACATTCAATCACACATTCAATCTTTTGCCAAACCAATAATTGTAAATACAGATTTTACACTTAATTGAGTTGCCTTCTTAAAGCAAGTGTAAAAAATTCCTACAGGCACTTCTGCCACAAGTTAAAAAGAGAGATTGTGTGTGTGTGTGTGTGTGTGTGTGTGTGTGTGTGTGTGTGTGTGTGTGTGTGTGTGTATATGTATATGTATATGTACTCGTGTTTGTTTTTTGTGTTGATTGACTAAAAGGGTTTGTACGACTGAGTGTTATGGGGTTGGCATCTTGGACCATGAGAGCCTCTCTCCACCACTACCACCAGCAAATCTAACTTAAAGCTTTTCCCCCCTGCAGAGAGTGTATTGGGAGGGGAGGGGGGAGTTTGTGAATGTGTGTGTGTGTGTGTGTCGGGGAGTCAGAGGATGCGGGTTAGAGGGAGAAAAAGGAGGTGAGGGCGGTGGTGGGGGGAGATAAGAGGGCATTATCTGCCCTGCTCATTCTCTCTTTTACCAGCGGGGGGTGTGCCGCCTTATCCCTGCTTCCTGCTCTGTGGGTCGCCTTCACAGTCTGAGAGAAACTCATGGATGTGATGCAAACACACATACACATTGTCACTGTCACTCTCCCTCGCATCACACACTCTCACACAATTACATGTCTACACTTGCAGGCAGACACACACAGGCAGGGACTGTGTCACTCTCATGCAAACGCTCAGCTGTCTTTCTCTGTCTCGCATGACACACTCACACTTCCACAAACACTCAAAAAGGCACTGAAAGTGGCTGTTGGGGACCATTGCACGCCTAGACAGACAGCTTATTATCGCACTGTAAAGCACAAATTTCAAAGGCAAAACAAAACAAGATGCAGTGAAAAAAAACAAAGAGGAGGGGAGATAAAGTAGATGAAGGAAGTGACTGAAAGGAAAAAGAAAAGAGCTCAAAAAGCGTTGCTGAAGGCTAAACTCAAAAAGAAGAGAGACAAAAGGGGACACAAAGACTGCGGAATAGTAGAAGAGGAGTATCCTTTTGTCAAATAGGATGCAAGGACAGAGGGCGTGAGGAAAGAAGCAAGGCAGTGGGAAGGAAGTGGGTGTTTTGCATCCCCCGGCACCAGTCCTGGCCTTTAATTTCTCTCACAGCAGGGTCAAAGTTATCAGCCTTCCTCTGACAAAGAGGTTTTTTAATTGAGCACAGTACTGTTATCGGTCACATGTTCTTTAAAAGCAAGGGACTGATGATGGTCTTTGCAAGCAGGAGGCTTTTTATTTGATAAAAGAAAAATTGAGCCACAATGAAAAACAGGCCAAATTGTGGCAATCAGTGTAACATTTACAAGGGAGGTGTGTAGGAGATAAAAGTATTCATGTGAAAATGTCATCACTTTATTGGAAGACACGAGGCTTTTGTTTTGTTTCTACCGACCATCACAGTTTAATTAGTTATTGGAATGGTTTGTTCTGTTGTTTGAGGAAAAGATGAAATTACAGGTCACTGTAAACTAGCAGCATGATGAATCACACCTTTCATAACTGCGAAGTGTATTCAGTGGTATTTCAAGTAAAAATATCCTCCAGATTTTATATTTTGAAGGTTTTTGAAGTCACTCATAGGCCAAACATGCCAGTGTTATTCAGCAACCATACAAGTTTTACCAAAGGGACCTTTTATATCCAGAGTTATTATTTTAAGTAGATGAAGATATCATCTGTTTCCAGGCTGAGAGAGGAACAAAACATTTTGCTTATTAACAATTGAACAAAACATTGTTTTATTATTCAGTAGTCATGTTCAATCATTGAGGCCACTGTGGTTTTAATTATCAGAGAAAATGTCATCATGTTACATGAATGTGATATGAGTTAACACCCACACACACTACTGTTCAACTTTCAAAGTGAATATCTTGATTTGTCCTTGAGGTGACACTGTCTGTACTTGTGTATGTGAGCGTGTGTGCCAGCCTTCCTTATTAAAGCGTGTCCCTGCCACTCTGCACAGCAGATCAGCACCTAATTACACCAACCAACAAGCTTTTCATCTCTAGTAAATAAGGTGGGTTCATCCAGGCTGCAGATGATTTTCATCCCTTTACAAGGACTACTGATGATGATTCTCACTTTTGTCTGTTAGTGTGTGTGTTTTACTGTATCTATTTGTAAAGATATGTATAGAGCAAAATCAGAACGCACAGAGGGGCATATGTGCATCTCAGTTTCATCAGCGGGAACATACTGCTGGACATCTTGACTGACCCATATACATATATATATCTTTCACAGTACCAGTGGAACTATTTTTCATGCACAAACTCTGAGGTCAAAAATCTGTATCAACAGATATGTAAACTCATTTTCAATATGTGTATATATCTCTACTGGTCCTGATTTTCTCTGTTTTGTATTTTGATTTCTCCCTTTAACATTCAACATGTGGAAAACACTGTTATTGGCATGTGACTACATGCAGAGGAGACGGAATGTCTTCTATTTCCTTCTTACTCTCGTCACAGGAAATTAAAGAAAAAGTAAATATTTCATGAAAGGGTTTTTCTCCCTCTTTGCGAAACAGATATATTTATGTGATATTGAAGTGTTTGTAATGAGCAAAGCATGCACTAAACTAAATGGACAGCTGAACATCCAAATGTTCTCAGCTGCACTCAGAAGGAGATACGGTTTCCATTCTGCCAGATCGTAAACGGAGAGCAGATAATGAGAGGGAAGTAGAGACACTGGGCATCTGGAGCAAGCATATGGATATCGCTGTTAATGGTGAGCAGACAGACCATATTTCTGCAGCCTTTCGACAGTGTCTTTGCAACAGCTAGAACCCAATAATCACCAATTGTTTTGAACTGCAACTGTTACTTAAAAACAAAAGGGCGGAAAAAGTGATGTAATGATGGAAGTTCAAATGTTTCAAAGAAAAAAGTCTTTATCATTATTCCATTACATAATATATCTTCCTGTCAATCCTGAAAGCAGACTGAACAGTAATCACATTTCTACACAAAAGGAATACTTAAATACTTTTATGTCAAGTGGCTGCGCACAACTTTACTCAGAACTCAGGTGTGTTCAAGTAACTTCTACAACATTAGTAAAATCATTGCACAATCATGTATTGTAAGTATTCAGATTGTGTTGTAGACTTAATTTTAAATAGATAATATTGCCATAATAGCCCATAATAACAATGTGAAAACATGTTCTTAGAAATTTTTGCAAATTTATTAAAAATTTAAAAAACTGAAATCTCTGTCATACCTTAATTCAATCCTTTGTCTGAATAGCCTGGAATTTTGCTTTACATGCACATACATTGTATTTAGTCAGAATACTCAAGTTTATGTTTCTTATGATGATAATAGTGAACACATTTTGTTGAAACTGTCTGAGATATATTAGCTATGTAATGTCAAAAACAAACATCAATGAAGCAATTAAAAGCTATATTCAGGTAACTCAGCCAAAGTCTATGATATTGCATATTATGCTTTTATTCAGCCTTGAAAGCTTATTTGTTATTTATATTTAAACCACTGATATGTGATTTAGCAGTGAATTTGCAGAAAGGTGTTTCAAACTGTCTGTGATGTAGGTCGGCGTATTTAAAATGCAGTAAAGGATTTGGTATGTATGGATTTTGTTTTGTTTTTCAACAACACTGAGTGAAAAGCAATGGTTTGTATTTTTCTCAACAAGTTGCATTGGCTAAACAAACACTTGTCAAGTTAGCCTGTCACACCATTTATTTAAAACAACAACTGATTCTGTTGCTCCTGCAGAGGGACATCTGTTGAGTCATTCAATTAAAAACAACCACAATGTGGTATCTGAAGTGATAGCAGTGGTCTGTTTTATTGGTCCCTGTGACGAACTATGAAGGCGGCAGATACAGAACATAAAGTGCAAACAGTTTATTTTAAGGGAGAATAGGCAACCCTTGCTCCTGAGCTTTTTAATTTTACACACAGTGTACACACAGTAATACAGAAAGAGAAAGGTATGACAGTTTAAAAAAAAAAAAAGAAAAAAAAAGGTATGACCTTTAGCACTCCTCTGGGTTTAGTTAGGAACAAAATCATCATTTCACATGATGTTTGATGTTGAATCTGAATATTAGTTGTTACAGAGAACTGGGACTTCAATCGGAAAAGTACCGCTTTGTGTCCAATTGAGTTTGACATTTTTCAAAGCTTAAATTCTGTAGTATTCCAGCTTTGTACTGCGATGGAGGTCATTACCCACACTGCCTTCACACTTTGTGCTACAGCTCCACTGACATATGTTACTATCAAAGCAGCCAAGCTAAAGTGGCTAGTGCAGTTTATGATGGAGTCAAACTAGCAGACAGCTTTATGACTTCTGTCATGTGTGCAGCACTGTTATAACTTATGTCACGCCTATGACAGCTTAACGGGGTGCATTGATGTATGGGCTTCATATTGTGCTACAAGTCTTGATAACGTAAGTGATATTGGTCCTGTACGCTTGGTGTGAAGAGCATCGTTTCATGCTTTGAATGCGCAGTACGTTTTGCATTCAGTGGAGGAGAACCTTTGGCACTGCTCATCTAGACACGGCCCGTTGTGTTTAGTGGCATTATGTGCTGCAAGACACATTTATAGTAGCTCTCTCTGCTTTTCCTAGTCTTCTCTAAGTGTGTGCGTGCATGCGTGTGTGTCCACATCCGTGTGTCTGAGCACTTGCATGCTGTTCTGAAATGTAGCTATCTGTCTTGCCTCAACTCCTTTCCTTCTCATTAAATTTGGGGGTTAAATTTGCATGTCCTCACCTTCAGAAAGAAGGTTATTCACATCCTGAGGTGTTTCCTTCTTTTGTGTGTGTGTGTGTGTGTGTGTGTGTGTGTGTTTGTGTGTGTGTGTGTGAGAATTTACCAGAGAGAGAAAAACAGAGAGAGAACAAACCCACGAACAACACTTAACAGAGTCTTAAAATTGCAGCCTTGGCTGTAGGCACAATAACAAAAACCACTCTTTGCAATGATTCCAGCAGAGTAAATTTTGACAGCAAATGCTGATTTAGTTTTAGTCATATTTTAGTCATCTAAATTGTTTTAGTAGCAGTCTAAAGTTAACTGAACATCATATAAAAGGTTAAGTGAAAGTTGAATGCATCATTTAAGCGTCTCTCTGGAATTTCCAAACTCATTATATTCTTCTGGAAGAAATATAAATTAACCTTTTGTTATGGAATAGGATTAAGGTTTGAATATGAAATACAGACACAGAGATGCAATATTGTTATTTACCTTAAAATTAAATAAACATAAAACTAAATGTCCTAAAGAAACAACATTATGGCCTAGCTTTTTCACAAAAGACCAATAAATAGATATGCATTGCTTGTAAGAACTTGCATATGAAATTCTTAATTCTTTCAGGCAGAAGTGCAACTCTCAAATATTAGAGACTATATTGGCTGTAATGCCATTGTACACAATGCCTGATTATATAAAATACAACAGTCCTCTGTTAATAATGAAAACAACTATCTAGTGACTCTGACCAGTGAAACAGATTTGGGTTGTGCTCTTTTCCCCAGCTAGCACAGGCAATGGAATGAAGTGTTGTGAAGGCAGAAATGCCATTAGTGCATAAAAATGTGAATCAGGAACAATTCCATGGTCTCCAATTATTGGAAGTGAAAGAGGATACTGAAATCCTAATGGGTTGTGCTTATTTCTATAGGAAGAACTATCAATTCACTGTTAAAATTTTCAACAGTAATGAAGCTGTCAGTCCTTTTTTCTGTCCACAAGTCAGTGCCAATAGATACTCTCCGGACAACAGCCAGTCTTTTGAATTTCTGTCTTTCGTCTTCATAATGTTTGTCAATCAGATTGCTTGTTTAAGTTTTCTTTGAAGCAGTCAGCCTCAAATCTACTGTCCCCCATCATTAGAACAAAGTCCTCGTCCTCAGTTGTTGTGACTGGTATCTTGTACACCCAATCCATTTTCTTATTGCCTTCTCCTTGGTGTGTTGTTCTTTGGAGTCACTTTTGAACTCTGAAGCACTTAGAAGAGCTGCTGAAATATTCTGCTGGAATGCACTAACTTTATTTGCACTCAGTGGTCAATCCTTGTAATTGAAGGTCTTCTATCTAAATCTGTGAGATTGAATAAGAAAAAAAAAAAAAAAAAATGTAGTTTGGATTTTACTCACACCCACTCCCCTCTATCACTCCATCCACACGCTCACACACAGCTCCAGTTTGTCTCATTTTTGCCCCTTCTCCCATCATATGTCTAACGTTAAATATTCAACATTTCTTCAAACATGCATTCTTATTTTTCCTTCATATTTGTTTCAGTTTGAGGTTAGTGAAAGTTTACACTTACTATTTTTAGCATGTCAATTGATCTTTTCATTTATGATCTGAAATTAGCAACTCTGGGTCATTCACTTCTCTAATCAGTACAGGACAGTGGTGGTTTCTTTTATTCCCAGCTTGGGTTAGCTGATAAAATGATGTTAGCTTGAAAAAAAAAACAACAATTAAGCATGACCTTGCATGAATTGCCAGATGATTCGTTTGCAAATGTCACTTCAAGTTCATTGTGTTTTTACCGATGATTGATGCTCCATGTTTTGTTTTCCTTGACATCAAATGTGAAATTGATCCATACGTCTCTTCTTCTTTTTCCCAAACGTTGACATTTCTGTACAGTTTGAGATATGCAGCAAGTTTATGCTTGTGTGCATCTAACCTGCATTCCACACAAAGAGATTAGCTGTAATTGAATCTCTCCCCAAATCATCCCTACTTAACATTCTCATCTCGTCTGTGTTCGTTCAACATGTCGGTAGATTTCCTCATAGTTTTTGTCATTATAAATTAGTTTTTACTTAGTCAATGTGTTGTTTTTGTCAGTGGAAAAATGTTAACGAAAACTGACATTATTTATCAACAAAAATAACACTGCATTCCAGTGAAACATGCGATCAGATTACCCAGTGAAAAACACCTATAAGTACAGTACCAGTGAAAAGTTTGGACAAACGTTCCCAATCTGGGAAACATGTAAAGTGGTTGATTTTTTTTTTTTTTTTTTTTTTTTTGATAATTAACATTGTGTTGATGATGATTGTGACAGGTGCATCAAGAATGTGGCAAGTTAAATGAGAATCACATTTACTGTTATCATAATTCAAATTGTTGACATTACTGCCTTTGTAAAAGAAGCATCATCACAGCACATATCTTAACATCTTGAGTGGTCTTGACGACTCAAAGTTTGTTCTCACTTACCTTTTAGATATGACGAGTTATTGTCAAATTACTAGAAAAGTTCTCCTTGTGCGTACATGGAAGTTAACATCTCATCTGCTCTCTGTGCAACCAAGAATCATGGTTGAGGCCAAATGTGTGTGCTAATATGGTCACGTGTGTAGATCTACCCTTAGCATTGATCTGATCCTTTGTCGAGGTGGGGCATTTATAGACTATTACATTACTATTGTTCTCAAATGACATGATGCTATTCATTGTGGACATACAGAAATGTATTAAGAGTTTTACTACAGATATATATTGTATGTTTGGGCCAAATGTATAAGTAAGAATATGGAAACTGTTTGATCACATCATAAAACTGTAGTTATTATTTTAGGCAAACGTCTACAAAGAAATAATATAATTAGTGTTGCAAAAAGGATTACGTTTTTGTCTTAACAGTTGCTCTATAAGAGCTGAATCATGCTCCCTCCCTTCTTACTGTCATTATGTGGATGTTGCTCGTGGGTATCTGTGATACAGTTCCCGGAATATCTCAACTCATGTATTATCTGGTATCATTAAATTCCTGAACACACTTCTTCTGACTCACTCTTGTCTCTGTCACTCAGTCTATCTCAGTCTCTCTCTCTCTCTCTCTCGCTCTCTCTCTCTCTTGGTCTCTCTCTCTCTTGGTCTCACTCTCTCATTTTCTCAATTTCTCTCCCTGTCTCCTTTTTCCTCTCTGTCTGTCTACCCACTGAGCCACAATATGTCTGTTTTTCCTGAGCTTCATCGACCGGTAAGAGGAAACAAAATCATTAAAGGCCACGGTTTAAGCAAAATGCAGCAAGTACATAATCAACGAGTGCCTTTTGTGCCTAATGCTGTAAATGTCAATAGTGTTGAAAAAGTACAGGGAGAGAAAACAGAGTACATGACAACAGCAAAAGCAATAGAATAAGCTTCTCATATGAGGCAATCATATGATTAAAAAAAAAAATGACACCTGCAACTGATGGGCTTGGATGACCAGCTATATTGGACTGGGATACACAATTACCCATCATCTCAAAGGACTCAGGAAGTTATGCAACAGCCCTGTTACAAAAAACAAAACAAAAAAACATCTATGTGAATATATTGCAGTGCTGCCATGTCATGTTTCATCATAGTTTTAACAATCCTTCAGCTTGAGGACTTTCTGTAAAAGTTTTTCCTCTCTTGTTTGAA
The DNA here is from genome assembly GCF_002814215.2 of Seriola lalandi dorsalis. Taxonomy (NCBI): domain Eukaryota; kingdom Metazoa; phylum Chordata; class Actinopteri; order Carangiformes; family Carangidae; genus Seriola; species Seriola lalandi. The sequence goes on along the minus strand of NW_019524663.1, from coordinate 318,313 downwards.
ATAGTATGTTAGATTTCTGGTGCCAAGCAGTCTTTTGTGTGGAATTATAAAAATCAAGTTATCACTTAACAACTCTCATTTGCTTAATCTCCTTTGTCTCAAGGCTGTGAGCCTATTGTCAGGGAAAGTGATTGAAGCTAAACTGACACATAACTCTCTGTGTTTGGACAGCTCCTAGACACTCAAACTGATATATGGTCCCATCAAGGAATAACTGCAGTTTTTCCATCCACTATTAAGCAACTAAATTCTTACACACACCACCCATATGCTCATTGTGTTTAAGTCACAGGCCAAGAACCATTTGCTTTTGTTGCGATGGAGACAGTTTGGATGAACTCCAAGCTCTAGTTCTCAGTGATAGTAAAACCAAAGTCTTCAAGTTCCTGAACTGAATGTGCACACCACAATTGTATTATTATGTGGCTGGGGGAGATGTGGGTAAGGGAAAAATTGCTCATGCTGACTTCAGGATGATGGGGCTGGAAAAAGTACAAACAAAAGAGCTTATCAGACTGGTGAAGTGTGGAAGAAAGTAATAAGGAGGGAGCCACAGTAGTGTGTTTTGGAGCGTGCAGTGGATTGTTGAGGGGGCAGGTAAGGTGATCCAGTCTGAGTAAGGGTTCATAGAAGGATAAGGGAAGGCAGTGCAGTTGTCCTGGTGGCCTTAGATGTCTTTAGAGAGGGGAAACGATGTAAGCATGTGAGCTAGGGAAGTGCTAGCTATGCTTTTTGAATCTTTGTCGGTTCTCCTTACTCAGGCCACCAGCTGTGCTCTAAGTCCATACTTGTGTGGGATGTCAGTTGTTGAACATCTGTGGGCTGCTGTTGCTGTCCAAGGTGCTGAACCTCTTGTGTTATAGACAAGTGGGAAATGGCACAAGCCCTGTGTTCTTCTGGCAAAAAGCTTTTTCCCCATTTTATCTGCTGATTGATTCAAATGAAATGCATGGTCATATTTGATCTGGGCACATCTAAATGTTTTTATAAACTTGAGAATATTGTCTGTTTTACAGTATTAATTATTTCGATGAAATCATCTTCATCTGTTACTCAACAGATGTTTGATCATTCAGTCTGTTTGTACAGCATAGCTTCGACAGTGGCCTTCAACCCACTTCACCACCCCAGTGCCAGCTGCTCTTACCTACAGCTGTATCTAGGTCAGGTGGCACTTAGTGAGTCACCTCATGACTGTGATTGCCAGAGGAGAAAGGTTTGCCGATCACCATCCTCAATTTCCTCAACACATCACATGGAAATATCAGAGCCGATGGGAGCAAGGGAAATATTAACTTCCTTTGAAAAAGTCAAGAGCCAGTTGGCTTTTCCAGTTAGTTGGAGGCACACCTGATCCAATGTACTGCCTATTGCATGCATGGCATCCATGTAACCTTGTTTCAACTGATATGCAGGTTAAGTTCACTGTTGATGGTCTTTCATTTTGCCACATAAAATGCAAGAAAACAGGGTAAAACCTTTTGTTGCCTTATTTGCTCTGCGTGTTGCCAAATTACTTTCAGTTGCCCGTATTTTCTGGCTGATGTCTAAACGCATAACACCAACAAACTGCTCTGGGGTTTCTATTACACAGCATATGCAGCATGCTAATGTTAAAAGTTAAAGGAAACATGACACAAAATGATACTGAAACTGGATCCAGTTTGCATATAAGGCAAACACGGTGTAGAGGATGCAAGTCTGACCCTGTTAGACACTGTGGCCAAACACTTGAACTCAGCACATCCCCACACTAAGATTCTATTCGTGGGCTTCTCTTCTGCTTTTAACACTGTACACACAAACATCACTGCCGAGTGGAGCTTCATGTCAACCCGACACTTGTTTTCTGTATTAAAAGATTTTTACAGGACAGGCCACAACGGGTGCTTGTGAATGGCTTTAAATCCAGTAAGTTGATTTTAAACACAGGAATCCCCTTAGTATCACAGGCCAGCTGGTAGAACACGTACAATCCGTCTTTGGATGGACACCTCCTAGTCCTTTTCCCAGCGCACAATGTGTACAAGAAAGCCCAGCAGCGCCTCCACCTGCTGAGGAAGCTCAGAACTTTTAATGACAGCGAGAGCGTTTTATGCCTCTGCGCTGGCGACAGCCAGGGCTGGAGGCATTATGGTTTCTGGTTGTCCGTCCATTTGACCATCCCATTCCTGTGAAGGCTGTATCTCAGTAAAGCCTTGAGGGAATTTCTTCAAATTTGCCACAAACATTCACTTGGACTAGAGGATGAACTGATTAGATTTTGGTGGTCAATGTTCAAGGTCACTGTGACCTCACAAAATATGGTTTTAGCCTTGTGGCCATAACTGAAGACTGCACACAGCAATTATGACAAAATTGCACACAAATGGTTATAATTTTATATGATTCTGGATAAACAGGGATATAACCTTAAACTGGACTGAGTGGTGGAGGCATACAACCGCGAGATGGTAATTCTAGTTAACCTTGGTTTACTGGACACTAATTGAATCTGCACTCACTTTCATCATTTCATCTTAGCACAATATCATCACCACCAAACACAATACTAAAAACTCTCCTGCATAACTAAACAGGCCAGCAAAATAATTGGTTCACCCAAACCTCCCTTATCTGAGCTGTACACCCGGTAGAGCAGGACCCCTCTCACCCCCTCCACCAATCCTTCCACTTACTGCCATCAGGTTGACGCTACAAAGTCCCACTGGTCAGGAAAAACATAAAAACACACAAACATTAAAGCACATGTGGCAGTTTAGTGTTAAGGAGTAGTAATGGTTTGCATTTAAAGTTTCCCATTTGTGATAGAAACTAACTGAATATCAGCACAAAGGCATAAAAACTGTGTATTTTTGGTATCTTACACAGAGATACCAGAGCAGAAAGGCATCCCCTGCTTGTTGCTGGCATTAGCATAAAAGCAAAAATTCTTTGAAATACTATCTTGACACATCACTGCCCCAGTGAATAGTAAACACAGCTGACTAATACAAAACACAGCAAACACAAACACAGCAGAGAAATTGTGTCACAGAGAAAGAGCCACATCCATGCTGACATGAGCTATAGGACTTTGCAAGTTTGGGAGATTTTTAGTGGATTCAGTTATGTAATATTCTATATTCCAGAAGCATGAATGGCACTAGAATAATCGAAATAACACCGGTGACAAATGGGTCACCTTGTCTTTTGTTTTGTTTCTGAAATTGAACTTATAAGCACAACCCAGAACACTAAAGCAACAAATAATTTATTGAAATAAAAATAATTAAAAAAATGTCATGTTCTCATGCTCCACTAAAACCAATATGTATCTGTAATCAGGAGCAGAAGAAAGTCAAGTCAGCCTAATTACAGGCCCTGTAATGAACCACCTGCTGTGAGACTGTGTTGCCCAATATTTATGAAGTGCGCAAGAAATGCTGCGCACTCATATTGTGTGTACCCAAACCCAGTCTCTCTTGCATGCAAAGACACACACACACACACACACACACACACACACACACACACACACACACACACCCTGCAAATTAAACTCATACTCAGTGAGTATTTTAAGACCTCCACACCACAGAAAACATCGGCCACAAGTACACATGCACACAGAGCCGGCTGAACACAAATTTCCCCAAAATAAACTCTGAGATGACTGATAACTGAAGAGCAAACACTTGTCACTGTCCCCGCTCTGACCTGTATTAACACAGTGCATCAATGCCAGTCAACCCATCCATGCTTTTTATTCATACACAATTACAACAAATGCACAAATACACACAAATGTGTGATCAATAATTAGAAAGCAAATATCTATCCATGGCCAGCGTGACCAGCCACACACATACACACACAAGCTATAGCCACCCATCTAACCTTTTATCTCCAGATGATAAATGGAGGGTGTGAAGGATTCTGCCTTAGACAACGTTGCCAATTTTCTCCTTCCATGGCTTTCAAATTCTAACAGATATTTTTTTGAACTTTCAATTCATCATCCTGGACACCGTCCACTCAACCGGCAGAGCTGAGCACAAAGGCCAGATCCATTCTCACACATGCACAGACATACACACACGAAATGGCGGTTAAATGTACACACACACACACACACACACACACACACACACACACACAGGCACAGCCTAAGGTATGCACATGGGTTTGGCTGCCTAATTTTGACTGCAACACCTAAGACAGAAAGACTGATTCATTTAACTAATTTGGTTCTTTACAGGTTTCTGACAATGGAGAATTATATCAGGGCTGGTGCATTTGATTAAAACTTACTTGCAGAAAACAGCAGCTGCTGGTGACCCATTTGAGTATTAAGTGTCATTCATATGTATGACTGATATATGAATCATTCTTTTTCATGGGTAAAATAGTTTTCATAACTAATCAGCTAATTTTAAAGGTACAGATCCCCACACAGTTCATTTTGAAACCAGATGTTCTCATTTCAGCTACAGTAAAATAGATCTTACAGGGCCCAAATTTGCATTGGATTGTAAGTCTTTAATTTCATTTTCTAAATAACACGCTGGAATTGAGTCTTTGAATCTATCCATTTTTTTATTTTTTATTTATTTTTTTTTTACTGTAAAAACAGTGGCATTGTTTATCTAAAATATGTATATATAGTTTCCAGCACCTCTGTAGGTCTGTATATAGATGTGTGTTTGTCCTTTCTGCTTAAACTTATCTTAGATAGGGCGCCCCGGTGACTCACCTTGTAGAGCGTGTACCACATTGGCTTAGTCCTAACCACAGCAGCCATGGGTTCGAATCCGACCCTTGGCCCTTTGCTGCATGTCATCCCCTCTCTCCCCAACCTTCCTGTCTCTTTCTCACTGTCTCTATCACAATAAAGGCAAAAATGCCCAAAAAAAAAAAAAACAAACTTATATATATAATACATTTTATGATCCTGTACCATGATTATGTTTCACTGGTATGTGTATTGCAATAGTCTGTCACCATTAGTACATTAACATGCATGTGGACACATACACACATCCATACAAACAGATACAGTGACTGTTAAGAAAACACATTTACCTGCAGAATTCAACAATAGTGTATGATGGTGAAGAAACCACCAACCATGATTTGTTTTTTGTCCTTCGTTCAGTCCCGTAGCCACTCTGTGATCCACCTGCCTTGCAGGGATTTACTATAATTGATGTCCTTGTATAATTTTAACGGAAAGTTGTGAAATGTGTTCTTTTGTGGTAAACTTTTCATGTAGCAGAAACTCTGCTGCAGTTGGCCACACATGCACGCATGCCCACTTGTTCCTCATATTCTTGATGAATTTCACTTACAGAATGAAAACGACAGGCTAAAACTCTACACATATCTCTACAGTTGATGAATTCCGAACCAAAAATATAGCATGTGAGATAAGGTCAGAGAGAAAATTCAGTAAAGTCTAACATGATCATAAGATTTAGAACAGGCTAATGTTGTGTGCAGGAAGTAACATGAAAATGTAGTGCAGGTGCACATATGCAGTAGGGACCTCTTGCCCACAACCATTTGTTAGCCTTGTGTTTATATCCTTGCCTACAGCCATATCGGTTTCACCAGCTGAGCTTCACATAGATGACAGTCCCATAGAAATGTACATTGTGTGTGTGTGTGTGTGTGTGTGTGTGTGTGTGTGTGTGTGTGTGTGTGTGTGTGTGTGTGTGTGTTGTTTCTGTCTGTAGAAAGAGGCAGAAGCCACAAAACAGTCAAGTAAACAAAGACCTGTTTTCAAGGCTCTCAAACCCCTTGTGAGGACTGTTGCCCTGACTCTTTGCCAAAGCTATGTCAAACCCTTTTTTTAAAGATATTTTTTTGGTGTTTTCACATTTTTATTTGACAGTTGACAGTGAAGAGGCAGCAAACATGGCAAGAGAGAGAGAAAGGGAGAAAGGGTATGACATGCAACAAAGGTTCACGGACAGAATTGAACCGTGGACGTTGCAGTTATGTGGCATGCTCTGTAACCATTTGGCCACCAGAGCGCTTCAGCTGAGTTTGAGCTTCACAATACCTTTGAATAAACACTGACCATCTGATACTGTAGCAACAGCACAAAAATAACTCTGACATTCCATGTTACTTTTTTCCTGCCTATAGGTGTAGTCACAGTCAACTGAAACACACTGTAAACACACACTGAAATGCTGCTCTTCTTCATAGTCTCATGTCTCACTCTAGTAAAGAATAATGCATTGGTCTCCACAGGCTGGTAGAAAATATCCAGTAGCCTGTTGCTTACTCTGAAAAAGCTGTTTCCTCTATAGGAACAGTCTGATCTGGCCCCTCCACAAGGGACTGATGATTTTGTTTGTACATGAGTCCACCACCATCTACTTCCTCATGTACCGATTTAGTCATACATGAATTAGCTTTTGCAAGTAATTGCCTACTTGCACATTAAGGAGAAGCAAGGCAATATGGCCATCCCCCATTGGAGTTGTGTTATTGGCCACCTGACTAATGTATGTGCAGCAGTTATTTATCCTAATTTTCTTATGTGGTCCACCAGCTCCTGAGAAAAATATGTGCCAAGAAACATTGCTTGACTTGAAGTGTACCATCACTATTCTGCACGTTTGTACTTGTTCTGTTAGACTAGATGTACTCAACTCAACACTGCTTAGATGCTACAGGAGTTTGAAAAGGCAGATTAATTAATGATATAAATAGCCATCAGTTGCAGCCCTAGCTGACCTCAACCGTTGAAGCAAGTTGCTTCTTACAGATGTCCACTAACTAGCTAATCTCACTGTTGAATGTGCAGTAACTTCAAACTGCATGCAGAGACATAAAAATAGCATCCATATGTTTGTGCAAGTGTGTAATTAGGAAAAATTACTCCCTTTAAACGTTTGTTTTAATGTTTTACACAACTAAACCCGGCAAACAAATGAAGTAACTGGGTCAACTGGGAAAACCAAAGAGCCAAGAGAGTAAGAAAACTGGAAAGAGAACAGCAGAGAGCAGCTTTAAAGAGGTGAATGGAGAGTAGCAGAAGTGAGGCAGTCAGGCAAACGGCTAGATAGAGAGCACTTGGGTTTTCTCAAGCTGCATTACATTACCACAGCTCAGGCTATTAGCTGCTCTGCTGATTAATGCTCTAACCTGTGACTAAAAGCCAAGAGCACTGCAGCAGTGGCACAGCAAAATGAAATCACTGTTCAAACTGTTTAAAGGGTGTGAGGGAGACAGATCTGTCTTGCACAGCCTGATCTGAGTGAGACTGCAAGGTGAAACATACAGCAGATGTTTCTGGAACAGGCACTTGATATATGTTACAGTGGAAAACACAGCGAGGTGGAACCTCTCAAAAACAGGAAATTGCTCAAATAGTAAAAACTGAAAATGGTACACTCTCTGCGCTCACTAAATATTTGCATTTTAGTCTGTTAATGGTGAATACACAATTCGGCAGAGAGATATCAGTGCAATCTAGATTGCCTATGTACCCATTAATCATCATGTCTTTTTGAATAAGGCAAGCACTTTGTATATTTCCAGGAAGTAGGCAGTCATATACTATTTTTAATTATTAGTTACTTTCTATGAATCCACTAACACAGCTTTCCTTTAAACACTGTGCTGTATTTCAATGATTGTCGTTGCTGAAAGCTGTTGTTTTGATTCTTCCCTACATATTTATTCCACTGGAGGACTTTTGTGTAACATTGCTGATTACTTGTGGAAGCCATAACAAGTGATGAGAAGGGAAATTGCACATAACAGCATCACATTAAATGAGGTGAATGAGATTTTCCTGGTAATAAGAATGAGTTACAGAGTAAAGATGGAAAAATGTGGATGAAGTGCGATGCATCTGAGGTAATAGAGATCTACTGTACATGACACGAGTCATTTCGGTCTATTAAAGTAAAGCAGTGATCAGTTTGTCCTCCTGCTCATTACTTCAAGCTGACACACACACACACACACACACACACACACACACACACACACACACACACACACACACATAGGGTACATCTATGTGTGTTCATACAGATGAGCACAGGCGCATAAGAGCATGCACACACATGCGCACACACATTCATGCATCCACACAAGCACCATGTCAAGCTGAATAAAGTGCAATGACAGCTGGGTAAAATTGCACCTATAAATCATTTGTCAGACTGGACTAAATTCTATCTGCCAGCCATACATGCAGTCAAATCTGTCCCCATGGCATACACACACACACACACACACACACACACACACACACACACACACACACGCACATACATATATATATCCTGGATGGATCTGTCTGATACTGGACCCACTACATTGACAAACTCTCTCTCATAAACACATAAACTCTGGGCTTCATTTTCAAGCAGCACAAAGCTGCATTGTAGAGGTATTTTCCTGGGGAGGGGTACGTTTTTATTTTTTTCTTCTCCTCACCTGCGTCTGTTCAGCATTTTGGCGACTTGCCGCACTTGCCTACTGCACTGCAGTAGGAGGACATGCACAGTGTGTGTTCTAAACAATTTATTTTTAATTGTTTAGGGCACACCCACATAGTCCTCCACAAAATCACACAACCCCTCATGTTTTGCTCGTGTGCATACACTGCTATCACAATACTCCTTTGTATTGTACAGCGCCAAAGTATACACTGTCTACTTTTTCTACTGTTTATCACACTCCTTTTGCACTTGCAGCAAAGACTTCACAATGCTTTTGACATTTACGGCAGCTATTACACATTCTTCAACTAGTAGACACATGCAACTGCACAGCAGAAAATTCTATAACCTATATTCTGATAATAGCAGTAATGCTTGGATGACCATTGCCAGACTCTAGCAAAATAACCATATAAACTTTTGCAAAACACTTGCACATCAAACTACTCAGCTATAATTTGGTATTCTATCCAGGCTTCCAGTTTATGGAGTGCAAATCATGAGAAGTGTTGAGACACTGACATCCTGAGGATACACTGGGCAAACAGTTCACTTAATTCTACCAATGTAATTAAAACTCCTCTCTCCTCTTTAAAACCCCTCAGGACCACTTCTTCTGACCAATTCTCCCCGTGTTGCCTGAAGCATTCCATTTTTTAATTGTGATAGAGGCTGATCTGCAGCTGCACTTGGAAACTGAAACACAATAATCTGAATCAGTCACAGAGCATAGTCATGGCTGTTGGTTACATTTCATAGTTTTGTAGCCCAAAACGAGAAACAGGAGGGAAAGAATTTAAAAAAATCATCAATTATCATTAATAATGGTCAATGTTTATTGTGTGGGCAATTTTTATTACAAATAAAATTGTAACTCATAGAAATTATTGTGAAATTTGAACTTTCATATCCAGAAATTGGATTAAAAGAGACATCATAGTGTATTTGGGCTGCTTTATGTTTGCACTTGAAAATCTGCACTTCCTGCTGGTTTCCTCTTGAGACAGGCTCTTTTGGTCTTTCCATTACTACAATACTTCCTGTACAGAATTCTTAGCATGTTATGATGATGGGCCATGGCTGTTACCAGCCCCTAACACAACCACTGATAATGTATGATAATAGAATAATCCCAATCCCATGATGTTTACATGTGTGTAGGGGTACGCTGTCACAGCCACACCTACTGTACATTGTACATTATGCAATTTGTGCATACCACCTATTTCCCAAAATGAGTGCCTACTCTCTCTCTGAGACACATACACACACACACGTGCACACACACACACACATTGTCACAGCATGGCCATCATTTCCTTGAACAGATAAATCAATCAGTCATAATTCGACCATCACCCAGATCACTTGGGGAGGGGAAAGATGTTTCAGCATAAATCAAGAATCCATAGTAATACTTAAGATATAGCTTCACATTTTTTTTGCAATTTTATGTATAACAAAGCCCCACGTATTCTTTTGTCTCTCTTTTCCTATCACAAACATATTCTCATTTAAAAGTGTAGGAAATCGGAAGGTGTCGTACGTCTTTCTGGTGACATTTGTCACTGAGAAAAGCGGAGCGATCAGGCCTGGGTGCTTTGGCTGGGGGCCCTGCCATCCATCATGGAGACCGGGTGGTAAATGGTTTATGTAATTCTGTTTCAGATGAATGACCATGGAAGGGAGTGTCACCACTAACATTATTGTGATCTATACAGTAGCGATGAGAGAGGGAAGGAGGACGTGAGAGAGAGAGAAAGAGGGAGGCTCAGAACATGAGACTCTTGCATGTTGAAAGTAGATACATGACATCCTGATTAAGGTCAAGCTGCTTTCATTGTTTTCAGAGTGGCAACTAATGACTACTTCCTTGATTAATAGTTTGATCTTTTAGTTAATAAATTGTTCATAAGTTGAGAGAGATCGTAATTTTCTGGAGCATGAAGTGCCATCTTCAAATTGCTTGTTTTATCTGACCAACGGCCCAAAACCCGAATGTATGACATTACACAAACAATTATTTTATTTGATTATTTGTTTCAGCATGAACTCTGTTACAATATAGATAATCTACATAAAAGATATAAAAGTTACATTCTGATGAATGCATATGAAAAAATGAAGTGGTGTTTGTACAATAATCTACAAAATGAACAGTGTGATATGTTCCACAGTTATTGGGTTGATGTTTGGAATTTTTTAATCAAGTTGTTGATTAGTGGCTAAAACAGAACATTTATTTTTTTTCTTTTGAAAAACATCAACACTGAGCACAATAAACAAGATTGAATAAAATAACAAACCAGTCTGGCAAATATGTGTGTCTCATTCACTGCACACACAACCTCACTGTGGGAAACATGTTCAAGCCGTTCAGGATAGTGGCCCTCAGTCATAAATGGATTTGTGCAGCAACAATTCTTTTGGAATAAATTTGACTGGAAAAGTATTTTTATTTATTTATTTATTTGTTTACAGGTTTTACCTTGTAATTTTTATCCGTCATCAACTGCTTATTTGATTCTTTTATCCCTCTTGTCCTTCAAAAGACATTAGTGTATTTTCTGGAGTTGCATATACCAAGAGTGGAATTTTGGTATCTAAATGTTTAAGTTGTTAGACCCATATACTCATTTAAAATAAGTCTCATTTTCACAGATGTGAATCAAATGGCCTAATTCAGAATTAATTCACCTCTGTATTGCATTGGTGATTTTGCATGGCTGTAGTTTACCTTTTTGTATGTTTTTTGCGTGTGTGGTGGTGGTTTTCATGTAAACCATTACAGGTTCCTACCACACCCTCAAATGCACTTTTATATTTCTTTCTTTCATTTTGTGTTTTATATGTGTGAAATAAACAAATAAACAAAATGAATAGATAGTTGGATAGTCCAAAAGAGTTAATTTATTTCAAAACATTGGTCCACCCATCACTGATGAGTGTGTACATGTAGGTTACTTGTGTACTTTGGATTTGGAAACTTTCAGCATTTCATCCTCCTTTTCGCTTTAGACTTGAGTTTTTCTTCATGTTAAATTTGCAGCTTGTTTATGAGAGAAAGGAAGAACAGAAAAGAAGGGCAGATGAAAGAGAAACACAAAATGGCATTGACCTTTCTGTTCCCTTTCTTTTTAAGTGGTGTTATCAAGGAAATGGCACCATTTACAGCTCAGACATGGCGCAAGAGAGACTCAAAGGAATGATTGACACAATTGCTTTGCTAATTATCCCTTGTTTCTTATAATCACATTTTTATGACCCTGTAACTATTCTTACTGAGTCAATTGGCCACTGATTGACAGAGTTCCACTCAGGTTTTGTCATTTTTTTCTTCTACTTTAGCTCAGTTGACCTGAAGACTGAAGGTAGACTAATGCAGGAATATGCACAGAAGGGGATGCACATCTTTCCTCCTATGATGGACACAGATCCACTTGTTCAAGTATTTTTTGTTTACATTTTACTTCTATTTTTACTTGCCATTTCAAAATTTGGTGGAGGATGAATAAAAAAGATGCTACACTTTTCTTTGAATGGCATTACATTGTATGGAAACAACTTCCATGTGACTACTGGTCATATGTGCACAATTTGGATTATTATTATTATAATTATGAAGTATAAGTAGTAGTGGAAGTTATAGTATCTTCTCCTCTCTTATTAGTTATTGTCATTGTAGAATGAGGGAAAGAGCTGTTGAGGTTAAATGACCTTTCAGCTCTTCTTGTCATTAACCCCGCCAAATCAATTTCACCCTCCCCTGCTCCCAAAAAGGCTGTGAGTAACAACCATGACCGCTACTTTCACAAAGGTGGCTACATTAGGGAGTGAATTACATCCTTAGTAATGTGTGCATGTTTGAGAGAGGGTATGAGTGAGCAAGTGTAGTCACTGAGTCTAGCTACAGTGATTCAGAGGTTTGCTGATGTTTTGCATCCATGGTGAGGGGTCAGATGTGAAGTTTGCATGCATGTGACTGCATGTGGGCCATGCACATGCTTAGTGTATCTTATTTACAGTCAGACATTGACACTTGGCACGGTTAGATTTGGCCCGAATGAATAAAGAAACATTGTGTCTCCTGAAATGTTGTGACCCGCATGATCCAGATGGTGCTGATTCACACCAGTAAGCTCAGCTTTTGAGCTTCACAGCCAGATCCTTGAGATTCTGTCTGAGACAGGCGGGATTTAGACAGCACAGAAAATCTGGGCTTGTGTGTGCAAAGCTTCTAAGAACTGAAGGACTCACTCAGGATCACTAGTGAGGTCACATTACCATGTGAACTTGAGATACTTTGAAGGAACATGGTGGAGCAATTTTACAAAGTGATGACAAATTCTACTTTGTCAGTATCTCTTTTGCTTTTTACAGAATGATTTCATCTTCAGTGGTCCCATCACACTGATCAGTTCCTATCCCTGCTGAGGAGAACTGCCCAAAGTCATTTGAAAAGTGGCTCAAGTACTATCTAAGGATATGCAGAGAAATCAATATTGACCTAGGTTACTTTATGACATTCTCCTGCAAGAGTACAACCTCAGATTTTAAGGGTGCTCTGTTTCATAGAGCTTGTGTTCTTCTCCAGTATGAAGACAAAGAAAGAAGTCAGAACACAGAGCAAGGCAGGAATTTCAAAAACATTTTTTTTCCACAAATACATTCAGAGATGTTTGCTCACAGCTGATTTGATATCAAAAATGAAATCCTCTAAAATTTGTCTGTCTTCCTTAGAATAGATAGGCTTCAAAGTAACTTTATAGGCACCCTTCAATAAACAACTCATACCTATGGATGTTATGCAGTAAAATTTAATATTTCTCTTTTGAGTCTACCCACCATGGTTTTGTTTGCATTTCTTCTCATCTCTTCCAACTTTCCTTTAATATGTCTACAGTTTCATAAATCATGCTCTTACCCTTTTCTTATTATTCTGATATGTCCTTCTATTTCTGTATGATTACAGCCTCTCTTTCTTTGTATGTCCTGTTCAATTTTTTTTTTTTTACAATAGCTACTTTGCTTCTACTTTCTGTCTCATCACAACTCTGTTTCTCTCTCTCTCTCTCTCTCTCTCTCTCTCTCTCTCTCTCTCTCTCTTCAGCCTTTCAATCTTTTTTTTAACTTTTCATCTTCTGGCTTGGGTTTCTGGTGACAGATGGTGTCGTGGTGGCATCATTCAGGTAAAGATGAGTGGGACTGACAGGCCTACTGAGGGCATACTGGGCCAGTACAGCACTAGTCTCACAGGCACACACACACACACACACACACACACAAACACACACTCTCACTCATGGCCTGTTATGTTACCAAAGCTTCCACATGCTTCTTGAGTGAAATCTATGCAGTGTAATTGCTGTGGAATTGTTCACTGTATTTATTTTTAGGGATGGTAAATTTGTCTGCCTAAAAAGCCTAATCAGGTGAGCAAAAAAAGAGAGAAATCTTATTATTTATGACATTTGGAAAAGCTCAAAGGCACAGCCACAGATCAAGGGTTTCCTCAGACTTGTTAGTGTACAATTCGTCTTGAGCTCCTGTGCTAATGAAATTATCTTGCTACCATAGTGACAAAGAGCCCACTACTCCTTGTGAAGGTCCCAATTATGAAATGGACAGAATATCAAGTGCTTTATTTCTTTCATCCATGTACATTAGAAATTGAAGATGGCTTGCCAGCATGGACTCAGAAAGATTCAGCACATTAAGCAGGAGGGCAAACTTGTGGTGCAGAGTGGATGTCACCCACCATCAAAGACAGTCAGATCTCAAATCTGAGGTTGTATTCTTGCAGGAGAGTGTCATAAAGTAACCTAGGTCAATATTGATTTCTCTGCATATCCTTAGTCATTGCAGTCATGTGCAGAGTCGATGTCACCCACCGTCAAAGACGGTCAGAGTTCAGTCCCTGGAAGTGTTGTACTCCGGTGAACACAATTTTCCATGTTTGCACAATGGAAAATCAATGATGTTCTGCATACTTGTTGCTGCACTGGTGGCCCCTGCTGGTTGGTTGAGGCACCTGTAGGGTGAGTGGTGAAACATCGTAGAATGGCGTTTACATCATTGTTAGCTAAATTGTGTTTTTCCTCCAAAAACACGATATCAGAGCGTTCTTGTATTATGGCAGAACTCATGAACACTCATGAACATCCCCGTACATTGAAGTGTATTATTGGCAAGTGTCTCCACAGGAGCAGATGATAAACTGCACTTCAACAGCCAATTTTAAGGGAGCAAAGAACATCAATAATTTACTTTAACATTCCTTGCCATTGACAAGAAAATTGCTTCATGCCATAAATGCTACTTTAAAAATACAATTTCAAGAATAATGGACTAACAACAAAACTTTTCACAGCCTCGTTTTTTAAATTCTGGTGTTCCCCCCAAGGTACTTATACATCTGAGTCAACTCTCGCATCAGTGGGAAAAATAAAACAATACATGATGTTGTGATGGGTAGTTGATGATAAAATATCAGCAAAACCTGACCATTATAAGGCAATGTGATATTTGTTTGTTTGTGTTCACACCCTGTTCATCATATATACCTTATGTTTAGAATTGGTTAGCACATATGGCATCCACAACATGTTATGTTGAATTTTCTTTAAAAACAGTCTTGGTTTGGTCATTATTTTCACACCGGCATCATCTCTCTGTTCTGGTTTTTCGCTGTGATGAAGTACTGAGGATGGCGGCTCTCACCCCCCACTGCTGCCCCATCTGGCCTCTCAGTGTAACTCTCGACCACAGTCGCTACGGATACTGCCACCCAATCACCTCTGCCCAGGGTTCTCATAACAGCCATGGCAACCAATTTGTCTGCTGGCCAACCAGCCAGCCGTCGCAGCCCAATGAGTGTCTGCATATGCTGACTTCATTGTTCTTGGTCACTAACACCATTTCAAACTTCTACAATGGTAACTTGAGTTTCTTCATCAGAGAACAGCTTTGTGGTCTGCATCAAAAACTAAAGTGAAGTGGAGTGTAATGATGGGATCCTGACTGCGACTATCAAACAGCATGGGAGCTTGAGACAAATCCTATATTTTACGCAGGGAATGACATGAACAGGGCATTCCAGCTCAGCGCTGAGCACCTGTGTTGGTATTCCACTTGAATGGAGTTAGTTGTTAATCTGACAGCCTTTTGTCTGTTGAGTCAGATTACTGTGCTGTCATCAGAGTTTCATGAGGAGAGGCCATCTGCTCAGACAGATCTTACAAGATGGCTGTGGGATGATAGCGAACACTCTGGGGGGGACCAAACTGACAGGATCATGTTAAAACCATGGATCTGAAAGATTTGGTCCAAATGGTTTTCTAACTTTTATTTATGAAAATGGGTTATATGAACCAAAGCCTGAGCTGTAAAATTGATAAAGCATTGTGAAATGTCAAGATGCATGGCTCTTATTTTTCTGTTCAACTTGACAATATGTTTTTGTTTATGATTCTTAAGAAAACTACTTTTTCTTATTTAATACATATACTTAACATATCTGTAAAACATTCTCTGTCAACATTTTCTTTTTTATCTGCGTTATCAGCCTCTGACAAGTCAAGCATGTTGATTTTATGGTAATGTTTAGGCCACTGAGGGCGCTTCGTTAAAAGAGAGTCTGTGATCTTGGTTAAAGAATGAAAAAAGCAGGTCGAAAATGAACTTTGTCAATATTGGACCTAAAACAAAATCTTCCCTTTTGCTTCGTACCCACCCACAACTTGGGTGCAGTTTAGGGATGTGACATCCTGGAATTAAAGAAAGACATGCCAATGAACAGAATCCAGGCAGCAATTAGTTTTACTCCCAAACATAGCTGGCAAAGCTAATTAGCAGAATATAAACATATTGTGTAGGAGATGTGGTTATGCATTTACATGCAACACCCACCTGAGGAAAAACTTCTCAAACCTGTATTTAAAAATAAAATGCTACTCATCAACATGCCTATAGTTTGGTCAAGAACATCTTCATCAGCAGTTCATAGTAAGAAACCATCTGCTTAGATCTTACAGGATTGACGTGGCGATGCAAATACTGATGACTTCTATGTAGTAAAGATAGTTCACCATATGCTAACAAAATAAGAAAACACCAGGCTTGGGAAATACAAGGAGGAGAATTGCTGTGAGATAATAATGAGAGGGACTGAGAATGCAGAGGGGGCGATGGGAGTCGGAGCGATGGGAAAAGAGAAAATGCTGACAGCACTGGAGAGAAAGACAAATTGAATGAATGTAGGCAGAGAAGGGAAGATGAAAGCATTAGGATAACCATGGAGGGAGGATAGAAGAAGGGACAAGAGGGGAGAGAGAGAGAGAAATGCAAAGTGACAGAATGAAAGAAGGGTGAGGGGAAACAAGGAATCAGAGACTAAAATGGGGACGGATGGACGAAGAAATGTGGAATAACATTGCGGCAGTGAGCAACAGCAAGCGTTAGAGAATGACAGTCAGTGTGTAAATCAAATAGAGACGGAAGCTAAGCTCAGCTGAAATAAAAAAAACACAAAAGGACAGAGACACATAATGAGGAGAAGTGAGGAGAAAAGATTTGTATTCTCATTACTTGTCTGTGATGAATCATAGTCCATATAATTATACGATTAACACACACATACACATACACAAACAGACAGAGTTTCTAATGATAGTATGGTGGTCAGCCATTAGGCTTCACCATGACAGACTAATAGAACTTCCCATTAAAACCAGCCTCCTTCTCACAATGGCAAACACTTCCTTTAATTACTCAAAGGTTTCCTCTAAATATGGTGCCTGTCGGAGTCCCTAATGACTGTGACTGGAACATTATAGGGATCCATTAAAGAGGAATTGTTTTCCCTCCACTCAGGGCAAGTGAAAAGCTCGTGCAGGGAAAACAAATTTCTCCCGCCACATGAATGTGTCATAGTAATTCTTGTACACACATTGGTCTCACTCGGAGTAAGCGCCACACGGTCTACAACACATTCACAAACACACACAAACCAAGATGTCTATTTATCTGAGCATCTGTCTACTCATCTAATATCTATTTTTCTACCCGTGAATACACGTTCAACATTCAGAACAATCATTTGTACAGGATTGTCATTTATTCCCTTATAGATAACCTACCTGTATGTGCATCGAGTGCTGCAAAGCAGCTTAATTTACATTAATTCACACAAATGAGATGATTACGGCTTAGCAGCATTTCACTGATCTGGTAGCTGTTAACTGATGCAAGTGTGACGCTTTTTAATTCCATTAAATGCATGTAATCTTATTACCATATATAGGGTGTCTTTAGAAATTATGTGAACAATTACCAGAGCAAATGCTTCAGAGGTGCATTGAGCTCATTGGGACCAAAGGCACCTGTGTGTTTTTGTTTGTTTGTCTTTTGTCCCAAAAGAAAGTTATAATTCCCCCTCTGTTCCCACTGTAAATCTTCTTATAATAATGTATACAATATATTACAAAGCAGCATCACAGACACAATAATAATACACCAGCACCAATAAAAATGAAGTATATTTTCAAATTTTAGTTCACCGAAGTCACCTCTACAGTTGGACTTAGTGGAAAAATAAATAGATTAAACCCCTTGCAGCCACAACGGGTGAATAAATAATAGGTGTTGAATTCCAGCATTATGGTCCATGTGTTATTGGCCATTTTCACTTGGAGGCAGGAAAGTTGCTTATTAACCTTTCTGTTAAATCTGCAGACGTAGGATGAGCTTACAAACCTCAGCTATCCAGCCCTCTGAGGAATTAAATAAATGTGCCTCATGGAGGTTATAATACTGTTAGCTTGATAGCCGAATGTTGAGGCAGTGTTCATATAACAACCAGCTTGGTTGGGCTTTCAATATGTTGTGGCATCATTACAATTAGGGATTGTCTGCTTGTTTGTCTTCTCTTTTAGACACTGTCATATGCAGTGATTACACCCAGCCGTGGACACAGGTGCTCTGGCTGGAGTCCCACCTTTTCGCCTCATCATGTCCCTCTCTGCTTTGTTCTGTTTTGTGTCTCTGTCAGTGTGTGTTTCAGTGTAGTCCGAGCACCTTTTGCATGCAGCCCCCATGAAACAGGGGAGCTCACTTGGCACACCCATTCTTTTCCTTTTCTCTCTCAGAGGCTTTTGCTTTTATTCCTAAGCTTCTTTTAAGTCTAACACCTAATCTAAGATCAGCTCAGGTTGCATAGGGTATTTATTTATTTTTAGGTATGATAGGGTAGCTAAGCATGCTAACAACTGACCTTTCACCCTGAACAAGATTGTCCAATCATAGATTAGTGCCTTGGGCAGGCATGTCAAGCTTCAGACTTCTCCACATGCTGGAGCAATGTGCATGTGGCACTCGTATGAGCAATACTCAGTATTTATAGATTGTTGAGCTTAGTATCTTTTTATTAGTAGCTAAGAGGGGCAGCACTAAGTGAAGGTAATCATGTCATAATGTTTGTTTCTTTTTGTTTGTTACATTAAAATCAGAAGAGACATGAGACATGCTTGTATAATGAAGCCCAATATTGACATTCATGAGAACTGGGGTTATATTGGGTACTGTACTGTTTTATACTACCTTGATGACTATTTCTGGATGAATGTATCCAGAAATTTTTGTATTACCTTATTTTTTATTATTATTAATTTTTATTATTGTATCAAAACCAAACACATCAAGCTGTCAAATACGCACAATTTTAGGATTCACTATGTATAAATCTACATTTTCAAATCAAACTTGGGTTGTGAAGAGAAATCGTAATTTTGGGGGGAAAAGAAGTGATACATTTTTCAGAGTTATATTCTTAAAACTACATGAAAACAAAGCTGTGCCCTCTATAACCTTTCTACAGAATTTTAATCAACCTCTTCTGTCTGTGTGATTCTAAAGAAATAATTCAAATGAAATCCATCTTCGCCCACACAATGTTCATTCATGACACACCAGTAGGTGTACGCACTGGTGAACAGATTACACATTGTCTTTGGTCTCTTGTCAGTTTGTCTCAGAGACGGAAAAAAGATGGGGGGAGAGGTCGAGACAGAGAGAGGGGTATGGGGGAGAGGAGACAGAGGTCTGGGACGCCTTCTGCCAGGATATTGTGTCTGCCAAGACCTTCTCCTTATGGGAGCTCCCACAGCGTGGGGCTTGGCACCACTTCTGACTCCACACTGATTACAAATGAAGACACAATGTTTGTTATGTTGTCCTTGCTCCTGTCCGTGTTATCTGGTTTGTCTTTGAAAATGTTGTCCCTGTTAACATATTTAATTCTTCTTTGTGTGTGCATTTCCACCCTACTTTAATACAGGCCCTGCATGGTGGTGCTGGGACACAAGTATATATGTGTATGTTTCAATTAATTTGAATAAAAAAATTGTGCTTGTAGTAAAAAATGAAAATTTATGGTAAAGCTCTAAATATTACCCATAATTGACATTGGAAGTACCTCTTTTTTCAGCCCTGGGTAGTGCGTGCAGGTATTCCTTTCACAATGCAGCTTATATGTAGCCTGAAAGGCAAAGGCCAGGGCCAAGTAAGTCCACAAAGCACCAAGGCACTTACCACACTGTCATTGCTTTGACCGCACGGTAAGCGACTCAGATGAGCATATGAACCTTTTTTGTCAGCTCTTCTCTTACTGGGACTCTGGTGGCTAGACATTAAGGTGGGGGGTCTGAAGTATCTAGGCACCAGCAGTCAGAGTATGTTTGGGTGCAGTGAAGGCAGAGTCCATTAGTTCTGGCAGTATTAAAGTCAAGGTAGGGGAAATAATATGCAGCTCCTGCCTTCATCAGTCTCTAAAACTCCCAAATGACCTCATTTTACCTTTTCAGATTAACTAGGTTACACTGTAAGTATGCTTGGTTTGGTTTGCTTATTCCAAAATCAGGAGATTGAAATGTTTGAGGTGACTACGCTGTCAGGTGCTGGCTGCACTGGAACTCATGTCTACTTAACTTGGATGATTTTTACTTACATTTTATTCTTGCCTCAGCCTGCGGCTTTTTCCTCAGGTGCTGTGGCATCTGGCCTTCCTACTTTACTGCTGTAGACCTTGTGTCATGAGAGGCCATTTTCCACTTGCCCTTCTTAGCTTTACCTTGCTAACTCAGTTTAGGCGCATAGTGTTGTATCCACCTGCTGTCAAAGTAAATATCATCTGAGTGAACATATTTGCTTAATCTGACATAGGCTGTGAGGCTATGTGGCTGTGTGTTACTGTTTTTCTTTTTCAGTTTTTTTTTTTTTTTTTTTTTTTTTACCTCAAGTCATATATAGTGTTAACATTACAAAAAGTGTGCTCTTTTATTCTATTCTATCCTGTTCTTCCATTTATTATTTGAGTCAAATGAGATGAAGGAAAAAAATTGCATGCACTGAAACACATTGTCAATTCACCTCTATATTTATGTGATGTGAAACAAATTTCAGCAGCATCAGGGAGAGATAGTTTTTATAGAAGTGTTTATGGCTCATTGACATCCTGTCGCTGTGTTTATGACTCAGTGTGCCCGTCACACCACTAAACAGCCTGACTCCCTCAAGGGCATCAGGACCAATCAATATAGACAGAACCAGACTTTAATAATCCAGCAAGACATATTCTCTCAGGCTTATTGCTGTGTCGCAACTCACTCCACTGCACAAGAGATGAGCACTCAATTTTATTTTTATAATGGTGACAATACATGGGTGGGGCCAAATCTACATGGACTAGATCGTTTAGTCTCTGTTACGTCCAACAGCTAACGAAGCACAGGTTATAACAGCCACATCCAGAATGTGAGGTTGTATTCAAAGCAATGCTTGTCTGCTTTTTCTATTACAACAAACACCGGACATATCAGAAATGATTGGATTCTTTGCACAGTCATAATGGCAAAAACAATTGGATGCGCACACCTTGCTTGTTATAATATAGACTCATATCCCTAGTGGATTTTCCATGATAATTAAATGTGTTACGGAAAAAATGGATAGACGCTCTTAGACTATTGAGTGAAAGGCTTCAGCTGTAACACTTCTGATAGTTGATTTGAATGGGGTAAAAGGTGGAGCCATCACATCCCACCAGACACCTCACAGATTTACATACAATACAGTACAATAAGTGCCTTTTATGTAACAGATGATTTTCTGAAAATCAGAGGAAAATAAAAACGTACCTGGCCATGTTTTCCACTGTTCTACTTGAATTAAATGGATCATTTCATTGTGTTGATTCTGAGCCTTTTGCTGTCCCCTTCTCATTCCCAGAGCAGTGATTGTTGGTTCTGGTGGCATGCTATGGTAATACACAGTGAAATGGCATTGTGACAACTGTGATCTAGCTTTGATTCCAGTAACTGCTCACCCAGCAGGGTGAAAATGGGCCTCAACTTAGCCTTGTCATACAACAAAAAGCACTTAGTGGAAATGCTTATGAATAAAAATGCCAACGCAAGAGGCAGGCTGCTCCAAGACAAGCATTTGACAAGCTGGCAGTCTGCCATTTTGATTATCTAAATTCACCACTAAAGACCTATGAAATATGAGGAAAACTATCAAGCGACACCCCTTTGGCAGCTACAGGAGATGTAACTGTTGTGTATTTGTCCAGTAATGACTTCTCTCCTTCCTGTCAATATGACCTTATCTAAACCTTATCACCAAAGTGTGTGTCAAGTTGTGGTTTTTTGAGCTTTAGCTATATAGATTAGCACCTTACCAGACTGAGGAAACCTGCGCAGTGTTGCTTGTTGCTTTTACCTTGGAGAAGGTTGAGAGTGGCCTGAAAAAAGCCTATTTGTACTCATTGTTGGCTGCCAATGTTTACCAGGTATTTGACTGGTAGAGACATCATCTCAAGTTCTATGGACGGCATCTCATGTCATGTCATGTCAATATCAACCTTCACTGACTCATCAACACAAATCCTTCCCACAGTATACCTTATTAGATCATTTCTCCACTCACTGAGCTGTCAGTTGTCTTTGTTCCCAATTTAGTTTCAAACTGGGAAAACAAGAGGGGCAAAGAATATTCTGCTATTTATCAGGGACTATATATAAAAGCAGCTACGAGTCCTACATTGCTCACCCACCCACCC
>NW_019524663.1:241782-295730 GCF_002814215.2 Seriola lalandi dorsalis | reverse complement strand
AAAGTTGAAAGTTAGCACTTTAAAAAGCACTTTGAATTGCCTCCCTTGAGGTTTATCCCCATTTTCCTTATGTACTCGGGTTTTTGGTAGTTTTCTTTGTCTTTAGCTCACACTGGGGCGGGAACCGTAGCTGATGTGAGCCTGTAGACTCCAATGGGATACTGTGATACAGTGGGTCAATTTCAGAGCTCCAGATAACTTTTCTTCACAACAGGCACTGGTGCTTCCCACTAAAATTAAAATTTCATGAGCACCAGACAACATTTAGAAGTATTGCTTAATTTCGTTTTTGATCCTCAACACATTTTTTTTTTCCATTTTACTATTCATTTATGCTTTAGTAACAAAGGCATTTTGCAGAAATAGCAATGTGCTGTGTTTGTGTAAACATGTATAGAACAGAGTGCTAAACACAAAATTCCCTCTGTCTAATGCTCACTGCTACACATTAAAGACCCTTATGTCTTACAAATGGTTGACTCAGCAGTTCCTCACTACACTATTTGTTGCCTGTGGCCTCATTTTGCCTCTCCTGGGTCCTCTCCCCTTTTCTGCCAGTGTAAGTGGGCAGACGACTGCAAGTCTTTTCTCTCATATGAGGGACAGGCAGGGCCAGAGGGTGAAAATAGGTAATATTTACTATTTTTCTAGCATGCTCTTTTTGGAAACCAGCATGCTAGCTTGTTAGTGTTAGTGTTGACTGCCATTAGAAAATAATCCCATCGCAGGGGAAAATGACCTGAATTGTTGTTTTAGGAGGTTGGAAGATCAAAGGAAGTTGTACTAGACTTATCTGTGGACCCATGCAGGAGATGAAGAGGATCATTGGTCTGGTTACAGGCAGAATGCGAGGGTAGAGCGTCTGGTCAGAGAAAAGGTGCTGCCATCAGTCCTCTATGAGGTTGTGTGGAGGTGTATCAGCATTCTGCTCTCATAACTTGAGTGGGCTTTGCCCCACACTGCTGTGCTGAAAAGATGAAAAACTGAGACTATATGCTGACCATGGGAAACTGTCAGTCTATTGAGCCCTGGGGTCATCTTGATTTTACCATGTGCTGTCATCCAACTGCCATACTGCCATACGGTGAAGATGACCAAGTTATCTTTTCATATCTCAAAAATGTCTTGTTTTCACCCTGATGGTCTTCGGGGATGTCTGCATTATCTGAAGATGACTCACTGTGCTCTGGGTGGTCCTCTTCATAATCTTTATCTTCAGGTATCTTCCTCGACTTTAATGTTCTCTTGTTCCTCTTGAACATCTTTATAAAGAAACGAGGTCAACCCTTTGGTCAGTGAGTCATACTCTCATAGAAGTGGGATACAGAAACGTTGGTACTGGCATTTGCAGCACCTTCGTATTGTTATGTCTCCACTGATGACTGCTTCATATGAAACAACTGTCATTTTATATTTTACTATTATTAAAATGTATTTTATTATATGTATGGCTCACATGTCACTTTTTATTTGAAATTTGAATTTTATATACAACAAAATTAAAGATTTATATCCTGTTCACTGTAACATCATCATAATGGCCTGCCAAATTACTTTTTACCTTGCTTTTAGATTGTTGTACTTTTATTACCATATTTCATCACAGCAGCTTATAATTTCAGTAGTTGTTATGAAAATACTGCCATCAGCTGCCTCAGGGTCTTTATACAGATCTCTGTCCAGGATCATCCTCTGTTGGACCTGACAGTGTAACATCTCCCACTGTAGGCTGTAATATTATAGTCTAATATCTCAGTGATTGTCATTCCTTTGACTGCCTCACATATCAGTCATGGGCCGCTTTGCTTCAGAAAGAGAGTTTTTTTTAGCATCAAACTTCTTGCAATCTATTCCCTTTTACAGTACAGCACAGCTCTGATGACACGTCATTGACAGATGTATTATTAACATCTCCAATTCTTTTTGGGTTCTATGATATGACTATTGACTCTGCTAAATTTGTTATGTTTGTCCTTTCTGATTCCTGACAGCAGACTTGAAGCTGCACAGTGTGAAATTCCTCTTTTTACTCTTGTATAATTTTTTTTCTGAATGGAACTTTTTCCACAAATGAAGTGGAACAGGTGACCTTATATGGCAATTTTCAGGGTGTTGACTATGCTAATGATGAAATTGCACTGAATGTGCACTTTCTCATAAAGAGGTGGGTTTCATCAGTCTGGTTTTTGATAAATTTGTATTTGAAGAGAGTTTGGTGAATCTGACTTGGAGCACTTGTACGAACAAACCTCACAGAAAAAAGATCTTAACGACAAGAAAATGTTCTTGCATGAGGCCCAGTTTGTCAGATTACTGAGAAATATACTTGCCTGGGGTGTGTGTGTGTGTGTGTGTGTGTGTGTGTGTGTGTGTGTGTGTGTGTGTGTGTGTGTGTGTGTGTTAGGGTTAGGGTTAGGGTTAGTTTAAATTATGACGACAGTCATAATGTAATGTTGATATTGAGACTGCTACTAAAATCCGTATTAAAATATTGTGTAAAATAGAATAAATAAAAAGATTAACATGCTAAGAGATGATATTCTTTTAGTAGGCCTGAGCCCAGGGCAGAATGAGCTGAGCCATTTGTTTGGAATTTTATTTGATGTCTCATAAAATAAAACAGCTTCCAATAATCGTGTTTCCGGGATGTGACGCCCATATCGTTCAGACCTCCATCAAGGACGAATTGCTTGGATGGTGAATGTCAGATTACGTTTTCATGGGAATGCATCTTTATATTCTCCATCTCCTGTTTCTCTATGTTTATCTCTGGTTGTCTCTCACTCTTTCAAACTGTCTCACCATCACACCATCTCTATCTGTTTATCAGTCTTTCTGTTTTGCATCTTTATTTCTCCCTCTCTTTCCCTCAAATATGCACACCTTCAATTCCCTCCGTCTTTCTCTCTCTTTCTCTCTCTCTCTCTCTCTCTCTGTCTCTCTCTCACTTTCTCTCTCCTCTCCTTCAGATATCAGTCATACTTCAGCTTGGTTGGGCAGGGCCATGACTGGGTAGAGAGGGGAGGTAATTGAATTTCTCTCCTAGAGTGACTCACATCAACACAGACAATTCAGACATAGCCAGGCGCGACGTAATAGACAGGGAGGGCATCGCATCGGCTTAGAACCGCAATTAACTACAGGGGGACACAGACGCTTGAAGCCTGGAGAAGAAACCAGGGGAAATAAATGTGACGGCACTCTCTTAAATTTTACAGTCCATGTATTCATGGTTCTAAGGCTGATATGTCATTAGAGCAGCTGCTCCTCAAGTGACAGGAAATCAGAGGGGGGCCGTTCTTATATCTGTTCAGGTCAAGCAGCATTGGCAGAAAAAATGTTGCACAATTGGAAATATGAAAATAAAGATACTCACTTTCAGCTAACCAAGACATGGAGCAGTTAACTTTCACATACTTATGATTAAGTCACACTTCAGTATGCATTCAACAAATTTGATGAGAACATTTCAGAGGAAGACAACATATGCCACTACCAAACCAAACTTTCAGCTGACTCATACTCATACTGACACAAAAAATGGTGTGCATATTCTTACTGGAATAAGAAAAGTTTTCAAAACATACACTTTGCTTTACATATTCATTGTCCCTTTGCTTATGGCATTTTTTGATTTTGGCAAATCCATGACTTTTTGCCAAACACCAGTTTAATTGGACTTACATATTTACTCAAGTAACTTAACTTAGCTTAAGCTATTTAAGCAACAGTTGAACTGTTGTTGAAATACTCCATTACAAGTAAAAGTCCTGGATTAAGAAAAAAAAGGACAGTAAAAGTACAGAAGCATTAGCAACAAAATGCACTTAAACTGACAAGAGTAAATGTACTAATTATGCAGATTGGCCACTGTCAGTGTTGTATTATTACATTATTTAATCATTATTATTGATGCATCAAAAAGTAAACAAAACTTTAATGTTGTGGTTGGTCAATGTGGAGCTAGTATGAATTGGTTTACATACTTTTGGGTAGTTCAATCTATAACAATGCGTCATGTTTATTAATCACAAGTTTTATATGTAAGAGTAACTAGCAAGTGTGGCTTTGAAGCAAATAATGTGGACTGGCAGTAAAAAGTGGCATAAAATCTAAACACAAGTAAAGAACAAGTACCTCAAAACTGAAAAAAACTCAAAACGAAGACAGAGAGCAGTGGCTACATGGCTGTTAGGTCTTTGCAAGGGTGTGTGCTCCTGTTGGGGGTCTCCTTTATCACTTTTACTGAAGTGTTTCCTCATGTTAGTCTAGAGTTTGATCTATTTGGGAAGACATTTTTGTCGACTTTTTTTTCATGGTTTTTCATTGCCAAGATACAAGTTGTTCATAGCTTTTTGCATAATCAGAGTTATTTTGAAAAATCTTTCCATAAAAACCAGTTTATTTTTTATGAGGCAGGTGTTATATAGCTTGTGTTGTGAAAGGCAAAATAGTGAAACTGAATATCCAGTATAACAAACTTCCTGTATACATTAATTGACTGAGAAAGTAATTGCACCTTTTATTTGCACCAGTCATGCATTGTTTGAAATTTCATTCCTGCTCTTAAGGGTTATTTTCTCAATTTTTTAAAAACTTTTTTTCCCTTCATTGCTTCATTGCATCCCTTAATTTGATGTAGCCATGTTTTGTCACTCTCTGCTGAAAGAGAAATGTAATTTGCCATGATATATTCGCATCTGTGTGGTTGTGACAAAACATGAAACTGAATGTCACTGTCAGTGAATGCACAAAAATCTGTTCAGCTAATAAGTTCATCCCATAAGTGCTTGAGCAATATTGCAACTTCTCAGACCGTCAGTCTTTCATTGATTGCGATATTTTAAAGCAATTTGAAGCAGATTAATTATCTTGTTCGATATTAATATAGGGGTGGAGTGTTATTGCGCTTGATGTCACCATGTCAGTTATGGATAAACTGGAGCAGGATTTAATGTACCGTCTCTTTTCTATTGATTGTGTGCAAGGGAAGGAAGAAAAAAATGGTTATCAAAATTGATTGGTACCAGCACTGATCACTATGTGGAAGATGGGTATTCTGAAGCAAATATGGGCTCTAGGAAAGACTGTTTTGCTTTCATTTACAACTGACTGGAAAATGGGGAATTTGTGTTGTCGCCATGTAAGCCAATGTGAGAGTGTCACAGATGTACAAGTATCAAGCAAGATGCTGTGGTGAGAATCAAGCAAGTCAAGCAAGATAAGTGAAGACTTTGCTTAGGTAAAGCAAGTCACAATTCGGGTCATGAAATTCATACTATCTACCCCATTAAGTTTTATTTTCAACATTAATGAAAACTGTTGCAGCTTGCTTACACCGTACAATTCTTACTGATATTTGACATTTTGTGGCAATCAATAACAAACCAATGTGTTAATATCCAATGACAGATGACAGCATGTGAAACCAATAGTCATAATCTCTCACCACACTTCCCTGACATGGCTGACGTGCAGTGGTAAATTCATTGTCTCATTTCCAGTTGCCGGCGCTTCTGTGTTACTGGTACCATTTTGCTGCTCTATCTCAACCCAGTTCATTTTGCCATATTCTTTATTATAATGTCTAATTACCCACTGTACATTAAAACTTACACTAGGTCTGCTCAAGCACTCACTGCTCTCTCCTTTTAGTGAATTTCTCACAATGATGCATGCAATAAATGTACATATTCAAAGTACAAACAAATGTTTTTGCTACATTTGTGGCTGTGTGAATTGTTGTTTGTAGTGTGGTAAAACGAGAGCTTTAAAAATGTGGAAGTGAATCAACCTACCACAACTGTGAAAGCACAGTTGAGAGCTTTTCACCGGCTAAAAGAAAAGTGCTGCTGCACTGCTCAGCTCTCAGGCCTGAATGTGCACAACTTAATGATTTTGTTTCATGTACAGATGTAGAGTGTGAAAAAGTCAGATTAGTCAACCTTCCCTAGATAAAGGCTTGAAAAAATTCCAGCAAACTTGGCAGGTCTGCCTTGGCAGATCAACATAAGCTGTGAGGTAATGAGGTTGCATCAGCTAAGCATCTTTCTCTGTGCCCTCATTATACGTTTTCATCAACCAGCCAATTGATTACAGCTGCTGCTGCTTTACTTATGCAGACAAGATAAAGAAATATGAAGTAGTCAATGCTTGCAAGGGACTCACCTTTTCCTTTTTAAAGGATTCTTACAACAAAGGATGAATTGACCTATTGAGTGAATGTGTTTCATTTTTTACTTTATCAGGGGCAGTGTGTTACTTCTGTAAAATACTTTGTTGTGTGCTGGTGCTGGACCTCACAAATGACCATCACTGCAGGCCACTGTACACAGATGGAGATGGAACAGAGGCAGGGACACAGAAAAGCAGTGCACCATGAATTACATGCAAAAGACATTCAAGGAGACTGTTTGTCAAATGTTTCACGTTACCAAGATGCTGACACAAACAAAATGTGATCCGACAGAGGCATTGTTTTTGTTTTTGAAGGTTACCAGGAAGATTCAAATTGTTTACTCTGGCAGAGGGATACACCAACATGCATAAACAAGAATTGGGTTCCAATCATCTGAGTGCAATATGAAAATCAACTTGCGGAGACGTGAAACTTGGCTTTCCATCACAGCAAACACCATGGTTTAATTTTACCAAAGTTATGTTATAGTTGTATGGTAATCCAGCTGAAGGCAGTTTATAATCTGACACTGGCATTTCAAGGCAGAACATTTGCTCTTGTACCTAAGAAATAAAAAAATTGGAGCAAACAAAATTTTCACCGAGTTCCCAAGGGATATGAACAAAGTGTAAGATGTAGTGCCGTACTAATATAATACCTCCCTTTAATGATTCTTTCATTTGGCTTCAAGCAAGATGTCTGAGATGTGTCATATTGGTTTGGTGGACATATTCAGCTGAGTGATTTGGTAGGTGATCAGGGCACAGTTTGTAAATGTAATGCGTTTTAAAGTACAGTGCTTCACTGCAGCTGTGAACACAATCTGATTACATTCATGAGTAATTAATAATGCTTATCTTTTTGACACAAGTCTGACTCATGTTTGTTTTGCTGCTGAACTAAATGTAAAATTGTGTCTTAAATTTGCTCATTTGGTATGTCGTAAAAAATAGACGTACTATTCTTTGGTAACTCCTCACAGAGCAGCTGCTTTTTGATATATCAAAAGCCAGTTCCAAACTAAATCAACTAGCTTCATAAGTCTTTGGAGCCAAAGGTCCATCCCATAATGTGTTATAATGGTGCCCCCATGTTATCAAGAAATGGCATATATTTCTCCAAAGCAGTGAGGAGTTATGGAAATATATTGCTGTGGGGTATTGTGGTTGTCTCAGCGGTGCTGAGCCCATTTATCATGATACTGTGACACCTGGGGGAAGATACTCTCTGGGAGATTCCAACACAGACGCTGATACCAGATAGTGTACTCACATACTGTGTGCATACACACACACACACACACCTACTGATGCACACATAAAAGCATGTATGCATGCATTTAGGCACCAAGACATGGAATAACAGTACATACCCAGCAAGTATGTGCTAACACACACATATACTGTATCACACACTCATATACACGTGATAACAAACAGATGTCCATGCACGGGCTTGTGCTTCTGCCTACATAGTACATGGACATGCCAGTATGTCGGCTATATGTGTGCGCAGATGGGCACACATAGACACGGTCCTCATATAGAGTTAAAGTAACCAGAACAGCACAATAAGACAGGTGAGGCTGAGGGAAACCCAGAGGGTATGAGAAAGACTCGTGAGATATGGGCTTGTTCCATCTCAGTCCACCGGCTCTGTAACGGATGAGATATTCAAAGTGGAACAATAGCACAGAAAGACAAAAGGAGTAAGAAAAGAATGGGAGGAATGACATAAACAAAAGCAGAGAAGAAGGAGGAAGAGAAGTAATGGATAGTCTCAAATGTTCATGTTGGTGGCGACACAAGAAAATAACATTGTAGGCACTTACCATCAGCAGATAACAAAATCAATATTCTGTCTGTCTTTTGAGTCTAATCAATAACATTCTGTGTGCTCATTATTAGAGGAAATGATCGCTAATTAGCTTTCCAGGGTTTTAGAAATGTCAGCACAATCTCAAACATTAGAAATATCATTATGGTATACTTGAAACTAATTACTGTTGGAAAACTTTGATTAAACAACTTTTAAAAAGAAAACCAATGACAATCCATTGTGTTGTGGCAAAGATTCTCTGGCTGTAGGACATGCATGTGGTGATAGGGCAAAGCAAGTTGTCGTTGTTGGAATAAAAAAATTACAAGCTGTTTTTCTATATCACTGCAAATGAGGCAGTAAAAGAGGAGGTCTTTGACATATACACAAACATTTAGTTCAAGGTCATTAACAGTCATTGATTTAAGTCTCCTGTGTTTGGTAGATAATTGTTAATTTCATAGCTCAGTAGTGATATGCCCAAATTCTGAATCACACATAGACACACACCAGCATTCTTGGGGAAATAAAACTTTTGAGCAAAGACAGAGAAAGTTTTTTCAACGGACCAATATTTCCCTTTTAACAAGGATATTCAAGTTTAAAAGTCAAATCCATAATTTCTATCAGCACTTTGGAATTGCTGTTTTTCAATAAAAAAAACTAAATAATTGAACACATAAATAAGAACCTTTTCACATTTTTTATCAGCGCATCCCAATTCGATCTCAGGAGAGATGGCGTTGACTGTCTCAAAGTTTTTTTTTTTTTTTTTTTTTTTTTTTTTTTTATCAGCTGGAGACGACAGAGTGGCTTTAGCAGCATACCGAGACATCATTCCCATCAAAATGATAATTTTCCCTTCAAAATGTTGCCTCTGAGGAAGGCAAGGTTGAGTCAACAAGCAGTTTGTCTGGTTATACATGATAAGACAGGCCTGTCAATGGATAATGAGAGAAGTTTTACCCCTTGCACTTTGCTCAGGTAATATTGAATTGCTTGGACTGTATGTGCTGGGGCTAAAATTCTCATTTGACTCTACTAATCCTGACTTATGCCTGTGTTATAAGGTAATGTTCAGTCAAATAGTAAATTTGCAGTCAATCTCCACCTCGCTATGCCCTGTGTTAGGACCTCTGCTACTACCCATGCTCAAGGAAGAAAAGGTGCACAACAGTGGATCAATATAGAACCATATGGGGCTCCAGAGGAGGGTGAAAAAGCAGTTTTATATCAAACTACAGAACCACCATTAAATAAACTCTGTTTAGAGGCCCTAGGGGCTCCCCTAGTAGTCTTAGTTTTAAAAAATATCCTCTTAGGTTTACAGGGAACCTCTGAACAACCATTTTTATCTGTGGGTTTATATTATCTCATCAAAAATAGCACTTATACTCTAAGATAAGCCCAAATGTATGAGAATATTTTTTCTGAAATTACATTTGAAAAAGTGGTTAATAAACAATTATGTATTCACATCAGACATTCTTTTTGAATGGGGTACAAGTGTATCACCAGCTTCTATAAAGAGTAGGCTAGGCTAGTCCCTTTTATAGTATGTCTTAAAGTACTTTTAAAGTACTAAAAGTGTTGAGTTAAGCCAGTTTAACGTATATATATAAATTAGTCGTCTCCTGACATCTTGCAGTTTGACCGAATCATCAGTCAAACTGCCAAGAATTACCAATGTCACATAATGTCATGATAATAAGCTCAAAAAGAGAAACACTACCTGCCAAAGAATTGCATTTTGACTGCTTCCAAGAGTTTGACAGGAAACTGTCTGTGACTGATAGACATGCCTCACAAATCTGGAATTTACATTTCTGCATTGATGGAAGTATTTTATGTTTCACTTTTCGAAGACATCAGGCTTCAAGAATGAGGACTTATCCTTGGAATAACGATATCTCAGAAAAAGTGTTTCTCAATAAGACTAGTGAAAGTGTTTTGTATTTTCCAAAGAAAAAAAAAAAAGATGAATTTGTCTGGTTTGTCCTGTAGTCATTGTCATCTTATATCCAATACTTTACTGTCTAAGATACTGTATGTTAGACTGGGCTAGGAGAGCCACATTCACAAAATGAAGACAAATGAGAAGACTCAAAAGTTCCCACCCCTGCCCCTTGGAGTTGTGTTTCCACTGTAACAATTAGTAACACCCACTGACAATGACAATTGATACAATGTGCTAATTTTTGTTTTCCAAACAATAATGAGGAGTGAGCAATGGGGGGAAATGGAAGAATAGTTACTTCATGTATGACGACCTGCACCAGAGAAAATTAGCCTTGCTGTACCTTTTTAAATTTGTTAATGAGGCACAGGGTTGCGACCACTGAATGTGGACATCTATTTGAAGTCAGACTGTTTGGTGTGTCTTTGTGAAAGCAGCCCCTGGCATTTGCCTGTTTCCCATGATGATTACATGAATATAAGGTTAGATATACAACAAAGCACAAATTTGCATTCAGCTATACTTTAAAATGGCTCATTGTGCTCCTACTCCTTCCCTCTGACATAAATCAGAGCTGAGGTTGAACATTATAACTAAAAATGAATATGAGTGTGTTTGTCTATGTGATGGTGAAGAAGATCAATAAAGAATTTAGATTCCCTATACCCAGTTTGCAAAATTCCTCAAGATATTGCAGCAATTGAAGCAAAGTCATATTGCTGGGCATCATTTTATTTGAATCTTGAACAGTATTTATATATTATATATAAGCAAAGCAAATAAAAGCTTTTGTGGGCACATTATGCCTACTTGGATTATGGGATGACATGTGAAGGATATGTCAGATAAAAAAGAGTGTTGTGTTTTTAAAGTCACAGAAAAGTGTGAGAATCAATTTATATTGTCAGTGGAATGACAATTTACATCGTCTGGCATAACAGATGAAATATGAACATGTCAAGTCAAGACCTGTAATTACTGAATTGTTATCCAATCATTACTTTTCTTTACAGGAATAAAAAGCCAATTGAAAAAGAAATTTATGAGATTTTCATGCCCGGGCTCTCACAGTGGCAATATGATATTGACTGTGAAACATAATGTTGACACATTGTGTCTAGTGGCTATCAATAACAATTTATCCAGTCGGTATCACTGCAGCACACTTCACAGGTGGCTGTTGCTGTATTACAAAACATGAGATTTGGAACCTCTAAAATACATCCAAGATAGAGACAAAAAAATTAACAAAAATGCAAGCAAAGAAAGGAACAAGATATATGAAAGAGTGTACAGCATTAAACTCAAGGAGTGTGTGACCACAATCATCAGTCCCCTTGATCTATTGTTGGCTGACATGCTGCACTGACCTTTACTTACATTATCTGCCATCATTTCACCATAAACCACAGATTTATGACTTTAGTGAATGCCAGAGCTCTAAAAGTCTTGTCTCCTTCTTCTCTTCGTCATCCTGTCCTTCTCTCTCGCTATCTTTTTTCAGGAGGGTTTCACTTCGCCTCCATGTCGTCCACACCCCCAACCCTCCCGCCTACCCCTTCTCCTCTACTGGCTTGGTGTTTAACACTGGAGAAGGTCAGAGTCGTTAGTGGCATAGTAATAGACAATGTAAATTAGAAGGCCAGACTTAAAGGAGATTAAAATGTAACTCGGTGTCAGAGCATGCTGTCTCCTGTCCAGTTAGAGCACACGTGCACATGCACATCATATTTATTTCAGGTGTTACAAAGTAGCAATTAAGACTGTGTTTTCACTGCAGGATTATTATTACTACAGTACTTCAGCATGTTAGAAGAAGCAGTTGTTTGAGGTTCTTGTTAGTTCGATATTACAGTGACCTGTAAGACATCAACGTCCTTGTTTTCTTGTTTTTATATTCTTGAATACGACCTTAGAATTTTGATTGATATTTGCTTTGAGTGTATGTATCCTTTCATTGAAGCAGAAGGTTAGTATGTATTCAGTTAGTTTGAATGTGTGTCAGCTTTGTTGCGAAAGACTATACAGCACATATTTAGTCAGACTTTCCTGTATAAATATTTATATGAAATGATTCTGAGTACATTATTTTAAAAGATTTCAGAGGGCATGGATGTTATGAAATGACCAACCTTTAGCTAATGACTAAGACTTTGCAGCACAACTTCCCACTCCATCATTTGGAAAAGAGCTTTTGCATTTCACCCTGCAGATCAAATTAACCTTCTATAAGACGTTTATGTTTCGGAGGGGAGTTTTCATAAAACTTTAAAGAAGACCAATCCAAATTAAATTGCTAATGCTATTGCTGTCGGTCCTGTTCAGTGTTCATCTCTGTGAGTGGTACTGTCTTAATCTGATGTTGCCTCTACCACCGAGGAAATGTGTAGGTGCTGGAGTCTGGTTGCAAAACCCCTGAGACTAATTGAACAAACTGTAAAGGTTAAAAGTACTTTGTGTGAAAACATTATAGATGTAGAGGAGACTGAAAGGCTGTGATAATTTTATCTTTTCTATCAATGTCTGACGCCTGTGTGCGTGCTCTCTACTGTTAATGTTCTCTGTGAAATTCCCAACCTCATCAACACCCCGTTCCCTTGTTTGATGGTAATTGACACATGTTCTTCCGATCCTCCAGTCTGCGACTCCATACATAACCTTGATTAATGACGGACAAAGACAGAGTGCCATTACATGCCTACTGACTCTAAATCTCCAACATGAGGCAGGCTTCAGCATTCCCAATTAAAACTCATTTACAGTAATTAGCACTGATGGAAGGGCAGCAGGAACAGAACAGTGAGAGGTTTCAAGGACATGCAGTGGCATTTAGATTTTTTCTTGTATTTTGTTCTTGAAAAATGGTAATGGATTTCTGGGAATGCTTGGAGTGCTGGGAAGTCTAAACGTTTGCCCTAATGGATTTTGCAGTTAGAGGAAAGAGGAGCAAACGCTTCATTTGTGTGTATGCATGCGTTCCTGTATTGTCAACTCTAAACCTCACAAGTATTCCCTGCAGAAAAGGGTCAACTATTAAGATTTCCAGGACTAGGGGATCATGGGAAATGTAGTGAATCCCTTGGGAGTTAAAAACATAATAACCATCATCAGTCACAGGTGGTAAGTCATCACTGTCCAGCACGTGTAGTGCATGCTCAACAGAAATGCATCACATGTGCACTTTGTACTGAAATGTTTTCGACTGAAAGGGCAGCAAAGAAGCTTATGAAGGTCACATACTTAATATTTGGGTATGAATTGTTGATTTTTTTCTCGGGCTAAAGCTTACTTGGGCAGGTGAGAACAGCTTCATTGAACGCTTTTGCAGACCAGCCTGCGACAGCCAGTCTCTGCCAAGTAATCCCCACAGCTGGTCACATTAAGTCAGCATTCACACTAAATGCTTAATGCTGTACTTTGAGGGTTTCACCGCAGGCTGCAGTCATTTGTTGTCAGCAGCAGCTGTGTATATACAGTAAACATTCTTCATCTGCTCAGTTATAAAACTGCTTATAACCTTCAGTACAACTCACTTATCTTAACAGGTCATGATAATGTAGAGTCACTTTCAGCCCTTCTTGCTGATATTAATGTTACATCCATCGAGAGCCATCAAAAAACAATCGAGTACTGGCAGTGAGGTCATTTACAAAAAGACCTGTCAAGAATAGCTTTTTCCTGTAATAGTACTACTGTAATCTCACCCTAAACATTTCATATGCGAACACCTAAACAGCAGTGTAAACCATTTTTTTTCTGACTTTGATGAATCTCAAATTGTTTTAATTTACATCCTGTAACAGTCATTCACACATCAAAAAAAAAAAAAAAAATCTGTATTTGAGAGCCAGTGTAGGCTAGCTGAATCACTGTAGTTTTTAGCATCCAACCGTCTTTTATCATTCAAGTGGAAGTTTCTGCTGGGCTGTGTGTCAAAACTGTGTGGGGGAGAAAAAAAGATCTTGCTCACACATGAAAACAATCAACTACAGCACACACTCACACAGACACACCGACACGCACACACACACACTCACAGATTAGCATATTAGCATCATAAATCATATGTGTGAAGTCATAATAACATAAATCATTGGCTAAAGATGATTATAATTAAATCCTGTCAAAGACCAATGACTGCTTTCTAACAACCCTCCTCTCTCTCTCTCTCTCTCTCTCTCTCTCTCTCTCTCTCTCTCTCTCTCTCTCTCTCTCTCTCACACACTTTATTTCTCTATTAAGTCCCATCACTTCTTCCAGCAGATTATCTGTTACTTTGTGAATTAGACATATTACCCCTTTATTAGCTACAGGGACAGGGCCAGATCCATGGCTTATTAATAAAATACTTGCTTGACATTGATAAATACATAACATGATGGCCACGTCACAGGAATTAATCTCCATTTTGAGGATTGTCTCTGATTCATTAATCCATCTAATTACCACAGATTTCACAAAATATCTTCGTCCTGATCTATCTCATCCAATTTCTTTTTCCTCCTCCTCCCTTTGCCTCCCTCTCTCTGTCTCTCTCTCTCTCTCTCTTTTAGACTTATGGATCTCTACATAATAGATGAGTCTGTCTAAGGAGACAGAATAAAGGCTCTTAGCGCTGTGATGAATTTTGTACATTATCAAATTACATTTCTTATCAATTCAAATGCCCCTTTGCTGCACAGGCAATCAGCCTCAAAGGCCAAAAACCCGAGTGTAAATGTGAACAATGATTTGCATAGATCCACTGCAGAGACCCCAACTAAGGAGATTGTTTTTGCAATTTTATACCAATTAAACAAATTAATAAAAGATGCAAAAGGTCCCATACCAAATTTTGTATCTGTATTTTCTATTTGTTTACTTATATGTGAGGGTCAGTGCACAGTAATCAACTTAAAATACAAAAATGCCCAGTCGCCAAGAGTGACAGATTTTTATCTGCAACTCTTTTATATCATGATTAGTTCTTGGTTTCATTTTGATTTGGAGAATTAAATTATTGTTTAGAAAGTTTTCTAAGACTTTCTATGTTTACAAGTCTCTGCTTTGATTTGGTGTCCTCTCTCTAGATGTGTAAAATTGGTTCCAGCTCAGAAACATTTCCTATAGAAGACAGACATCGTAAGAATTAAACCCCATGAAACCCCCTGAACTGGTTGTGACTAAAATTAGAATAAAGGTTAAACTTCCACCCAATTGGCCGTCATTTTACATGAGA
The DNA here is from genome assembly GCF_002814215.2 of Seriola lalandi dorsalis. Classification (NCBI taxonomy): domain Eukaryota; kingdom Metazoa; phylum Chordata; class Actinopteri; order Carangiformes; family Carangidae; genus Seriola; species Seriola lalandi. Next base: position 280,559 of record NW_019524663.1, on the reverse strand, counting down.
TCTATCACAATGCCTGATTATTTGCCTGAACAATCAGCAGTTTGTCAGACCAGACGAGATGGATGAATTTCTGGCATGTCAAAAATGTTGATGTGCTGTCTTGCAGTTTGAGCAGTTCCTGTTATTTCATACACAATTGTAGTGAGACTGCCTAACTGTCTTGACTGAGACTGTGCTCATATATACAGAATATATACAGTGTACACACACACACACACACACACACACACACACACACACACACACACACGTGTGTGTGTAAAAGTTTGTCCAAACTGTCCAAACTTATGTCAGCCAGGTGCAGCTATGACATGCATGCAAAAGTCTATATTAAAAGCACAGAGCAATATTGTTTAACTTAATATTCTGCCACAACTGGTACCAGATTCAAAGAATGTTATTTTTAGAGATAATTAGATAAGTTATTTCATGTGTTTCATGGCAAATTAGAAGGACAAAAACAACAAAATGAGGTGCTGCAACATGATTTCCAAAGTGCATTGTGGTTGTTTTGACAGCATCTACAGTGTGTGTTTGAGAGAGGGGTTTTTTTTCTTTCCTCTCATTTTAAGTGGTGAAATATCCATTCTAAAATGCTATGTCAAATTCGCCTACAGAAGAGATTATTTTGACTATCACATAAGACAATTACTTTGTGTAAAAAAAAAAAAAAGTAGAAGAAATACTTCACATTGACTTAGCTGTTGTGGTAAACCCGAGAGAACTTCATATTTTGACAAACACTATAAAGCACAAAGAAAAACAAAGCAGATATTTCCTTTGGCAACAGAGATGAATGCTTCCTAGAGCCATTAAATGTCAAATCAAATGTAAAATCAAATCACTGCATGAGACTGTTGATGTGTTTATACTTTCAGATGGACTGAAAAGGCTTTTGGTACAATAACAGTGTTACAGCGAAAACCAATGCGATTTTGCTACGTTTGTTTAAGTTGTTGACGGTTTTTGCTTGTGTCTTTTTTACATCGGATGTGGTGTGTGTGTGTGTGTGTGTGTGTGTGTGTGTGTGTGTGTGTGTGTGTGTGTGTGTGTGTGTTTTGAAGGTTCAGAATGGTAAGACTTCACAATGCAAACATGTTTACTTTCCCATCAGAAAAAAGGTATGTCTAAAAAAGAAATATTATTTTGTGATAAAAAATTCTTTTAAAGTTTTACATTCTCTTGATTAAATCCTTTCCTACCTACAGTAATGATGTTCTTCAACTGAAGGTTTTAAAGCATGAAAAACATTCCACATCAACCCTTTCTCTTGACGTTATCACTCAGAGGCATATTCAAAGATCATAATACTGCATTTAGCAATATTAAGTAATAATAGTTAGTTAGTACTGTATGACCTATGCACAGACCAAACATTAGCATGTGTACTTTTCTTTTTACAGTTAAAGAGAGAAAATTGCAGTAGGACCATGACCATAGAGCCTGGCTATGAGTTGGTTATCGCTATAGAAGTTTCGGTATTTAAAGGCGTTCACTCAAGTTTCCCAGTCAGCACTGCAGTGGACATGTGTAGCGTGAGAGAGGATTTGTGCTGCTCATGTTCATGGCTCAGCTCCTTTCCAGGTTGACATGTGAGTTTGGCGCAGTATTGTGGAGCTAACGTGGTTATTAATGGAAATAGCTGCTGTTCACTAATAGTTTGAACTTCCTCTTTCACCAATAACAAGAATGTACAACATCGAAACATGGAGCAAATGTTGAATTTTGTAACCTGATGCCTAAACCTGCCAAGAAAATGTAATTTTAGAAAAGGGACTTATCTTCTTCAGGCGGTTGCTCCCTGCTGTCAACAAGCGTTTTGATCTTTTTGAGCTAGTGACTCACATGTCTAATCTCTTTCCGCACTCTCTCCCTGCACAAATAACTTGAAACATAACTAACCTCATTTCTACAGAATGAAATGCCAAATTCATTCCTCTTTTATTCTAGTGTCATATTTATTTATTTTTTTACAAAATCAGCTTGTGAAAGTGAGATGGTTTATTATAGTGTGGATGTGTGGAGTTTAAAAATATTTTGCATCGGTGCGTGAGTGAAGGCACGAATTTGCAAATGACTGGGTTTCATATATTTTGTCAACATTATGGTTGAAGGGAGCGAAACATCAGGTGTGCACAGGCAAAATGTTGCTTGTTTTTTTGTGGTGTGCTGGTGTTTGATTTTGTTGTGTATTCAGTAAGGTGTGTTCAGTAAACCTAGTTGTTAATGCAGCTGTTTTAAGCTTTTTTTTGTCCACTTTGTGCTGCTGGTTCTGACAGCTGCTGACTTTTGAAAAGCTGTGCGTCTGTTTCATAGATATGAAATAGGAAATGATTCTGCTGCATTCATTATCATCCGTAGTCTTTACACTGCTAGTATTGCAAAGGAAAGACGAGTCACATGTTTCCTTTTCAGTGTTTTCATGCTGAGATGATGATGATGCACATTCTGTTGCCATAGAAACAGCAATCTCATTCTTACATCTCATGTCATGTATACACTTGACGCTGTGTTTTACAGAAGCAATTTACCTCATGTGTATAATTTGCTTCTCCATAATTTATTGCTGTTAGATTTTGGTGGCATTTTTAAAGCTGTTGATCTTATTATGATGAGCCTAATGAAAAAGACTGCTTCCTTTTGATGATCAGTATGTTTTCAGCAGTATCTGAATCTGTGCTGAGTTGTGCTGACAGTGCATCTTGATATTGTCCAGTTGGTTTTCAAAAGGTTTGTGATTATTATTTTGTGATAATGACTAACTTAAAGCAGCTATAATCCATATTTAAATGACAATGTGAAAAGTGTAGAATTATCATCAGAATTCTCCTCGGCTTTACAGAGCCTAAAAGCTTGTTTCAGCTCATTGAGTAGCGGTGTAGCTGTGCATCTGGTTGGTAGAGACCAAAGCAGAGCTGAAGACGGTGAATATTGGACGTACATGTGCCTGGTGGCCACAGACACGCCTCAACAACACTTAAGAATTAAGTAATTCTTCAAAGTTTTTTATGTGATCTTACTGTGTGCCATAAAAACTAATAATCACAAAATAACATTGGTTAAAAAAGACTTATAGTGAAGGGATTTGAACTGAAATTTGCAGGTCAGGGTCAAACCACCAGCTGTAGGTATGGGTATTGTTAGGATTTTATCTTTATCTTATCCGTACCTTTATTGTTGCGTCTCATAATATCACTGGTTCTTTTTCAATACTAAAGAATTGGGTTTCTTAAAATAGATATGTTTTTTAAAAGAATAAACTGAGAAGAGGATGAGAATTGATTTTATATTTTAAATACAGCTAAATACGGTTTCTAGAGCAGGAACAGTATATTCACAACAGCAAAGTCACTATAAACTCAATATCTCACTGGAAACAAATCTAAAATGTCAGTAAAATAGATAATATATATGACATCAAAATACTGAATGAAGACAGAATGAAGACCACAGGCATCAGTCAGTATCAGTCCTTCCTCCTGTCCTCTGTCCCCCTCTGTGCTGCTGGTACCGCTGGATTGTCAAAGCCAGTAGCAAAGTTTAAAGCTTGTGGATAAAGGTGATGAAATGATCTCTTTTCTTCACGCTTATTGAACAGGTGATTTGAAAGTACCTTTTATTGCACTTAGAGCACCATAACAGTAATGGATGTCGTCAAGTAATCTTTAATTTATCTTTACTTCACCTGGGTCTGTGTCCACTGCAGCCTCTCTGCTCTGCTGTTTGCTCCGTGTTTGTTTATGTTTGTGGAGCGTGTACTGAGTATGCAGCCCCGCCCCAGGCACAGAGCAGAAGACATAAATGATGGAACAGAAAATAAATAGGTAGTGGTCAATGTTGATTTATTTGTGCCCGGCCACCACAAATAAAAATCCATTTATGGGAAACGATGCATCGGTTAAAAATATTGATGTCAATGCATTTTCAGCAACAAAATCAATGGTTATTGCGACCAATTGCAGCAGTCCCAATGCTAACATTACTCTGTAACTGCAGGATTTGGAAGTAAACCACTGTTTGCTAACAAGTGGCCAAAAGAAAAAAAAAAAAATCTGCTATTCCAGATTTAAATAAAAGTCCCTAATTTTAGGACAAGGTGTTGCCTGAATAATTTCAATTGAATGAAACTGTGTCTTTGTGCAGGGACAAATACCAAACCTGCCTGAGCAGGTGAAAGCTTCTAAAGCAATATCCAGAGGGGCACAGGTGGGAGGTGAGTAAATGTGGCCCTGGCGGACCCTTTGTGCAAACTGAGGCCTGCAAACTGCACTAAAAGCGGAAACCTTGTAGAACATATTTCCGCTTGTTCTCTTGAGATGGTTTAGTATTGTATTAACAGCTTTCCAACCTTGGTCTACTTCTTTCGCAAAAAAGGACTTTATCAAAGATGAAAATATTCTAAACTTACACAAGAGGGGTGTGTAAGGCATGGCCTTGAGAAAGTCGAAAGCAAATCGGAAGGAAAGCTCTGCATAAAAGTAGTATAAAATACAGAGAATCACTGAGAAGCCAGACTCAGGCAAAGTCAGCAATGCTGCCCCTCCCTAAGGCCGCCACACCCACAGTGACAAGTAAGGATAATGCTTAAGTACTGAATGTTTACTTTAAGACATCAGTATTTATTTGGAAGAAAACCCCACTGGCTTTCACACTCAAAAGAGACCCAGTGCTTTTGTGTGAAACACTGTTATCAACGCCATTGGTAGAAAGAGTTTAGTCGCTGCAGTGTATTCTTCACAGGTCTCTTCCATCGTCGTTGCTAGGTAACATGTAGTTTCTTGCCAACTGAAATGTTGTTCAACATCTCACGATGTTGGGCAGAAAAGTGTTACATATTTGCAACATTTTCTATTCAGGAGAAGAGCTATCAGCACGGGGCCAGCAGCATAAACTGGCCAAAGTCTCTGTCACTGGTTCTGACAGCCACTTTTTTTCATTTTAGAAAAGGGGCAATAGAAAGGGGTGTAGAGTGGAGCCTGACCAAAGTATCTCCATCGGTGGCTCGACTCTTATGAGAGCATTATAAATCTAGACTATGGTAATAGAGTGGCCAGCCTCTCAGGCCTTAAAATGACTTATTATGTGTCAGTATTTTTTCCTTCCTCTTCAAGGTATTTTGGCTTGAAGTGTAAATAATTAATTTCCCTATTTAAAGAGCGTCATGTTTGATTTATAACCATAAAGGTGCAACGAGGTGACTGTATAGGGGTGGTATTCACTTCTGAATGACAGAAACACCTTCATTCTGAACTGGGTGAGAAGATGGAAAAGAAGCTGCAGAGAAATGTGGAATAAAGGTTTATTTGAAGGCTCTATCCCTGCAGAGGTATGTAAACATAACCTTTACAAAGTAAGTTAGAAGCTTCATTAATTTAAGAATCAAAAGAATCTGCTGTACCTGACATGATTAATTTCCACAGCATAGGTTGCAGATAAATTAATAATTTAACCTTTTGGAAGTATAATAACTAGAATTACTGCCTTGTGGTTGTATGCCTCCGCCAACCTCCCCTTCCTGAGTTACAGCGTTGAATAATGGCTGGACTTTTTTTTTTGCAGAACATTATGATGTCACAGTGAAGTTGACCTTTGATCATTTGGATATAAAATGATATCACTTTATATATTCATTTGAGTTAAATTGTGTCATAATTAGTGTATAAATTTGAGAGGTATGCCCAAAAACGTGTTTTGTGAGGTCACAGTGTGCCACAAGTAATGAAATTCCCTCTGGACGTTCCTGATGTGTTATATTAACAAAAACCTGAGATCATCATGACTTTGAACTTTGACCTTTGTCCACCAAAATTTTACCAATTCATCTTTGAGTCCAAGTGGCAGTTGTTCCAAATTTGAAGAAAATCCCTCAACTCATTGCTGAGATATCGTGTTCACAAGGCCACGCGTTTTGTAAGGTCACCGTGACCTTATAACCTTTGACCTTTGACCACTAAAGTATAATCATTTCACCCATGAGTCCAAGTTAATGTTTGTGCCAAATTTGAAGAAATTCCATTTTGGTGTTACTGAGATATCACATTCATGAGAATGGGATGGAAGGATGGAAAACCTGAAAACATAATGCCATTAATATCTCTGATGACGACAATTTTAGTTCAGGGCAGAACTGCTGCATCAGTAGAACCTTATGCAACCAGTACAACTGGCAGCAAATGACGAAACTAAAAGCTTTACTTTTCATCTGAAATGTCTTTTGATAGTTGTCATTTGATAATTATATGAACCAAAGTAATCACATTGGCAGCATGTCTCAACAATTCACCCCCAGACCCGGCTTTTTTTGTAAAGTCAAATATTGTAGGTGAAATGTGTATGCATCCCTATACACACAAACCAATACTTTCACTGCTGTTCAGCTACAGTTGTCATACTTTTTGACAGATCTCGGCTTTGGGCAACATCGACACACAGTATTGGCCATATCACTTCATGGACTTCACACCACTTCAGGGTATTGATGTTTGCACTTTCACAGTGACCCAAAAGTAGAGAAAAGTGGTCACAGGGTCCTAGCCTTGTGCCATCACAGTAAACAGTAAAATTGATCCTAAATATAAATCCATTATTAGTCAAACACAGTCTCACCTCTTGGTGAAGTTTGCTGTGGATGTGCACATGTCAACTATGTGTCTTTGCATAGTCTGTTTCTTTTTCAGCTGTCATCAAAATGATCAAAGCTGTTGTTTTTGAGAGCTCACTGGCTCTTAATGGAACTCCCAACTTTTCACGGATTTACTAGTCACTTTAGTCAATTTTAACAAACAAAGGACAAAGGAAGACAAACTGCAATAGATTACTTACATCACTTATATTGACATATTTTGATAGAGACAAATAGTGCGGGCTGCTTAACTGGCTAGCTAATAATAGCGATAATTAATAATTTTTACCTTTAGAGTCGGAGCTCATATGATGCCTAATTGATGAACTATCAATTGATTCACAAGCCAGAAATTTTGTACACACAACTTTTGAGTGCCACCATTTGTGTTTATGCCAAGCAAGTCTTGGTGTTTGTGCCAATTCTGAGGATGTTCTTGGGTAGCTGAGCCCCCTCCCCACTCCAATCTTATCTGGTCCTTTCTCAATTTCTATATATAATACACTCTGTCTCTTTTTACTTGTATCTTCCTTTAACTCCATACCTCTGGATTCGCTGCCTATACTGTACCTAAGACTCTGCCTCCAGTTCTCTGCCTTTTTCCTGTTGTTTTCTTTCTGTCTTCTTTGTCTTTTTCGTCTGTAAGAACAGTTGCCAAACACGATGCTTCTCCACAAGTCTGTCCAGAGAGGGAAGTGATTCACTGAAGGTCAGCCCTTATCTCCCTCTCTCTCTCTCTCTCTCTCTCTCTCTCTCTCTCTCTCTCTCTCTCTCTCTCTCTCTCTCTCTCTCTCTCTGTCTGTCTGTCTGTCTGCTCTCTATTCTCACATCCAGTGTGACCATACACACACACACACACACACCCACCATGCGCTCAGATTATAACTAGTTTCAGATGGGAGCTTTGAAGCCACAGAAGGCTGGCTTTCTTTCATCACAGCATTGATTCATGTTCCATTTTCATAATTTGGTAATTTCATGAATATGTAATGCCTTACTGTTGACCTGACTAATGTGAAGTAGACACACTTACACATACGCACAAATACACATACACGTACGCACATACATTTTCTCAAAAGAATGATTCCAGATATTTTCAAAGTGGGACACATTTGTATTTTTCTTTATTTTGATAATTGGTTGAGTTACATGTTTAATCACGTCCTTGATTTCAGATCCTTCAGCTCCTTGAAAGCACAATGTAAAGTCTAACATTTAAACTCTAAACAATCAAAACAAAGTTAGTTTTCTGTTGAAAGAACTTGTTTTAATCTGCTCAGCTGTTGGAATTGCTTGGTCCTTTGAATGTTGCTAAACTGGAGCTAATTTCCACAGTGAAGAGTGAAGACAGTGTCATCATGACAAAAAGCTTTGGAAGGAGTGCAGGTCTTATCACATTATAAAGATTACACCAGCATTATCATTTTAATAGTTTGTTGGCCAGCTTTTCATTGTTGATATAATCAGTGTCAACAAGAAACACATTTTTTAAATCAGTGTGAGGGGCGATAGAGTGTGAGGAAGAAAAAATAACCCAGAAACGAGGACAGGAATTCAAAAAGAAGACGAGCTGATTCATCTCATGTAAAGCAGGAAATCATAACTCGCCGAAGTGCAGGAAGAGACAGCGTGAGCAAAATGTCAAAAAGAGTATAAGGACAAAGAACTGAGTATTTGCCTTCGCATTGAGAACTGTCTTGTGACAACAGCAAACACTGATATTTTATGATAAAAAAAGAGAACTGAAGTGCACTGACTCATAACTCAGAGGGAGACATAAAGGATACCATCACTCTGGATTGTTAAATAAGAGGCACCTCCATGTGTTTTTTTTTGCCACTGCAACTATGATTTTAATCACATTGATGAACTTCAGCAATGAGAGGCGTCTTGCTGTTGCTTACAGCAGCTGTGTTTAGTCAATCAAAAAGAAGTAATGAGGAAGTTATTTACAAATGAAATTAAACTTTATGCAGTCCACTAATGTTCCTCCAAGCTTGGTGTTTTGTTGCGTTAAAGACAAGAACATCAACACTGATGCTGTGAAAACTCATTTTGTCCAGTCCTAACATTTTTCAAACTCTTTTAAAGACTGTGATTAGAGTATGTTAACTATAGTTAAGGTACTACATAGTTAGGTGTAGTCAACTGAAACATTAAGCTTAAGGAAAGACCATAGTTAATTAAACCACAAACTTCATTTGCAAGTCTGTAAAGCGACACCAACTTCAATATCTTCTTAGACATGCTTCACGCTCATCCACTGCCCTGATATCATCACCCTCACATGTTCTCCTCAGTACATTGCTCACTATTTCTTTCAGTAGCACTAAGCGCTGCCATTTGATGCAAGATGCATCAAGCACATGAGCATCGTGCAAAATGCTTGAAATCGTTATCATATGCTTCCACTGCAAATGCAATGTGCCTGATGTGGTTGATAAATGCCTAAACGCCCGAAAACTGTTAAATGCAGATGTGTCTCCAAAATATAAACAGTACAACAGCACAGGAAACACCTCACATAGAATGGATAGATGACAAACATTTTCATAAAGTCAGATTTTCAGTCATTTTCAGCGCTAAATTCTCCATCAAACAGTGTGAAATGAAAAGTGAGAATTAAGTAACTTGTCAGACTGTCTGTAAATGCGGCATACAGAAAAAAAACAAATAACTGCTGTCAAATAAAGGAGAGGTGACAGAGTGCAGTGTGAGAGTGAGCAGTAACAGCTAAATGGCTGTGGTTGTTGTGTTGTACCTCTCCGCCGCCACATGTGTTTCTCTCTTTCTGTCTTTGTCCCCTCTGCCTATCCTCAAGTCCCTCCTTTCTTTCCATCCCTCGTTATCAGGCAGGGTGCAGGCATTGGGACTGCCCGCGGAGAGGTGCCCACGAGGCTCAAACTGCCTGCCTGCGTCTCTCCTTTTCTCTCTGTTCTTTCTGCTTGAGGTCGAACGCCATTGGAGGGGGGAGGGGGGAGGGGGGAGGCGATTCACTGCGATAAATTGCTGTCCCATCCTAAAAAGACAGAGCGCACACACTTGTCCGCTTGATCTTGAGAAAACACACGAGAATGTGTTCTTACAAGAACCATGACACACATATGTACATTTGCAAGTAATGCCCTCACACAAGCTTAATATGTGCATACACCAGCACACAGAAGAACATTTGTCATTTGCTGTGCGTGTGTGAGCAATTAAAGTGGACGTATGAAACGTTTGTGCACCTGAGAGAGCGTTTTATGTGTTTATTTACTCACTTCTAATTACAGTGTTGTTAATGAGAATGACACTGGAACCTGATAAAATATGGATGTGTGAGTGCACATCTGCACTTGTTTGTCTACATTTCTGTGTGTGAACTGACACCTCTAATGTAATGTCTAATGAAGATGTTAACAAGGATGACAATTATTGTTGGCAGAGGACAACAGGAGCGTTATTAACTAATGGGCCTATTTTTCAAAGCTGGCTCTTAGTGATGTTACGAGAGAACTGTGACTGTATTTAGAGAGTTTTGTGCGTGTGTGTCTGAGCTGCTGGTCGCACTGGGAGCATCAATAGACATTTGAACTTATGTGACTTATCAAACTAAATTGAGTTCATAATAATTATATGTGAAATTTAAAGATGCAATTACAACCTGTGTAAACACGTGTAATAATCAGTCATCCTTTCGATGGGGCACCAACAAAGGCCATATAATGTACACGCACGCACGCAGGCACGCACGCACGCAGGCACGCACACACACACACACACACACACAAATAAATGTCTTTTATAAGTGACTGTATGTAGGTGAAAACAGATTAGCACTTTGGAGCACTTGAGCTTTACCACCAACTGCTGCCTTAAATGCTGTGTTGAATAACCTTTTGTGTGTTTGTGTGTTTCCGCGTGTCTCATGCACACATGAGACATGTTGTGTGTGCATTGGTGATTACGTATGCTGTGATGTGTGTGTGTATTAGGTATGTCGTTCATCTGTATCTGTCTGTCTGCGTGAGTGTGTGTGGATATCTGCTTGACAGTATGAAAGCCAAATGTTGAGCAGCAACACTTGTAGGTTGGCAGTGTTGCACAGACTTTGGAGCCCTCCTTAATATACAGCTTGCTTTCACACTATTAGAATGGCAAGAGGTGAATTTGCTATGGGAGAAAAAAATATTTTCACTGAATGTGCAGAGAATCTGGAGCTGCAATGGTTTGGCTGATGTGTTTCTGACACAGTGATCTATATATCTTGCTCTAGTCAGAGCTGTTATCTTACATCACTTTAATTCAGATGCTATCTGTGACATAAGCTGTGGAGAATCAATCGCTATAAGTATTCCTCTTGTTTTCTTGAAAAGGAGGACAGACAAGCAGACGCTGCCTGCCTTGTCTGCACATGACATCAGTGAAATGTCTTTGTTAATATATTGTTATTTGTGTACTGTATAAACACTGAGTCGAGATGCTCTCCATATTCTGCTGTTGATTAATATCGACAATGCCATTGTCATGTGAGTAAGTAAATAATATATTTACTTATGCATTTGTATTTGCACTACCTGTTGGATGGTGAAGATGGTCGCAGGTCAAGGTGTCACCAGAAAGACTACGATTCAGCCTTTGGGTACCGTGTCTATCCATCCAAATTTCACAGCAATCTGGGCAGAGGCTGTTACTGAGAAGCGACATCAAAAGTGAGAAGTGAGTGCTACTGAGACATTCTGTCCAGTCAGTCCACACTGAATCTGACCTCCATGTCAGCTCCATCTCAATGTCAGCTGGGATTGGCTTCAGCCCCCCCACGACTCTAAAAAGGATAAGGGGTATGGATAATGAATGAATGAAAAGATTCCTGTGATGTCAAGAGCTGCCTGTTGAGATGACACTTAACTCAGCATGCCACAGGGAAATATTAAAGAGCACAAAGCATATAACAACGTGGGGCGATGATGTGCGTTTTGTTTCAGAGTCAGTCTGGTTTGATACATTTAGTAAAACTGAAGCATATCTGTTCCAAAAACACTTTAAAATGCTTCTTTTTTTGGTTGATTGGCTTTAACAATTTCTTACTTCTTCTGCCATTCTTAAGCCCTGTGTCCAGAAGGTCTATCTAGATATTGTTCAATATTTTAGCCATTTTGTCAAAGACACTGCATGACTAATAAGTTATATGGCTCAGACAAAAACCAGTTGAAGCTGATGTCCACCAAGGCCAAATAACAGTGATGAGGGGCATCATTTCATTCAGCCACAGCTGCTTTGGGAGGTCTGCAGAACCTACACTTACTCTACTCAATGTATTATCTACATTATATGCGCAGAGGTAAGAGCTGTAATCTAGCATAATGAGAAAACATGTAATCATCAAACCTTAAGCTTTGCATTGTTTTTCAATGAAATTACCCCTTGTGTAATGTTTAGACTACAACACTTCTGAATTTCTACTTGCACACCACAATATGTAATTACTTCCTTTATCCACCTTAAACTCTCTATGTTTAAGGCGTGGGCTGTGGAAGTGTCTGTGCGTAGCTGTGTGTGAGAGCTACACATTCTTTCTGGCTAGTTTTGGACTAAATAAGCCAGTGAGGACTGTCGTTAACTAAGGTGAATTTATGTCAAAATGTCACCTCGCACTGTTCTGTTTTTTTGTTCATATCATGTTTGAGAAGTAAATGAATCGAAGGGTAAAAAAGAAAAGAATAAAGAAAAAAGAATATTATATTGATATTCATTATTTGGAAAGCCTGAATGACCTGATGGATAAAAGAATCAAACTTCCCACCACCTCTTTATTTTGATACCCTTTCTCTGTCATCAGACAAGTACATGCCAGAGTTAATGCACTCCTTATTCAGCTATGATTGTGGTTCATTTTAATTTTAGTTAGGTTCCCTTTTGTGTTGATGCCAGTTTTGCTCCAGTTTTGCTACTTGTACATATTAACAGTAATAGGAAGGAGTAGAAGAAGAATGAATGAATAAGAGAGAATCAGACTGCATATTTAATCAACCACATACTGTAAGTTTTGATTAATTTTCCATCTCACTCATCAGTCTTCATTCTTGTCCTCTGTTCAATCTGTCTTTCTCTTCTTATCCTATTATTTGTTGCCCTCCCACTACCCTTTGAATGTAGTGCAGTATTTTATTTCCTCCTGCCCTCTGTAGATACCTCTTGGGCGTTTTTGCCACCAGTGTCACTTGTCTGTCCCTCACTACCACTCTTGCCTTCACATGCTATCCTTTGGTCTATGATGGATTTAAGGATACTGAGGGCAGTCACGTGTTTAATGGTGCATTCAGGAGGTCTGTTTACATCGGTCACTGGTTAATACAACACATGAGGTGGACCAATAAAAAAAGCCATTTCAAAAACTAAATCCACTGCTTGTTCCTGTTAACAGCATGGATATAGTGTTAATCACTACAAAGACTGTTGAAGTCATTTACACACACTATGACTAATACATGTAAGTGGAAATAACTCATTTCATTTCTTCACATCTTTACAGCATTTACTGTCTTGTCTCCTGATTTCCCATTTTACCACAAGTCTTAGAAAAATGTTTTTAAAATTTAACCAGGTTTCTGTAACCTTCACAGTACTGAAAGTGTTCTGCTTCACATTACAAACAACACTCAAATGAATGCAAACTCTGGCAGGTCGTTATTCTCACTCACTGAAAATAATACATGGAGCACACTGAATGATTGAGCCATTGTCCATCAATCTAGTCTTGTCTGTGATCTCTTAAACAGTATTTTCCATCTATTGGCCTGTAACTATTCATCTGTCCATCTAGCCTCTTTTGGAGTACCCCAAGAATCCATCCTTGGTCCCATCATCTTTTAATATGCATATAAGTTATGTTATGACATAATGTTACCCAGCACAATATCTTCGGCTAACCCAGTTTTACCATGGTAAGAAGTCAATTTGTACAGATGTGAAATCCAGTCCAAGTTTCAAAACAGCAAAGATGATAAAACAATTTTTTTATACAGTTTACAACATGTACAAATGCCATCAATTATCATCAAGAAAAAGTTCAGCATAATGAAAGAAAACATTTTTTAAGTGCAGAAAAAGAAATCCAGCCATCACTGTATTCATTATTGGTGTATTGATTATTGCTTGAGGAGAGGACAGAAAGTGAAGGAATCGAGATCAGAGCCAATAATTTAACCTCCAAACAAAATAAGACATTCACAGCAGATCTTCATCGGCTTAGAAAAAAATCTTTTAAATCTTGGTAATGCAGCCAGCGCGAGGCCTGTGAGACAGAGGTGGTCACCACTGGTGAAATTCTTAGGCTCCCTCAACAAACAAGTTTTTTACACTTTTCTGTGAATGAGTGATTGTGTTTACTAGTCCTTGAATATTTTTTTCTTTTTACCTTTTTCAGCATCAGCACATTATTTTAATTGTGTGCTGGTGATAACGATTTAAAATGTGTGGGAACGAGGTACAGCCTTCCTAATAAATATTAAATATATTGTTTATTGAGGTCTTAACATGATATTTATTGTGATTTGTATTAATGCTCAAATCTTATATATTGCAATTCAACATACTGATTTTTTTTAAATTAATTTATTTCTAGCTATCTCAGAATTCCTGCTGTGAATTCTTCATCCATGTTTTCATTTTTAATTTCACGTGTAGAATTGTTTCTCCATTTTTCTTACCCTTAGGATTGTCATTGTCAGTCCTCCTCGAGTGACAGACGAGCAACAATCAGCACATACCATCAACAAACAAAATAATGAGAAACAGTTAAAAAGAAAGCTGTTGTGCAACTGACAGTGCAGATCCAGAAATAATTCAGTGATGTCTTGTTCAATCTGCTGAAGAAAACATAAACACGTTGAAGTGATACTTTCGAGATGGCTGAGTGATGTTAACTAGCACACAGTTTTATGAATGAAACATGTAATAAAACCTGTCCCCCAGACAACCATAATATCCTTTGAAGTCCTTTTGATTGTCATTAGGCTGACAAATCCAGCTTTTAAAAAGGCTCAGGCATCTGTATTTCTTAAGGCTTTTTTTTGTGACTTACTTTCTCCATGCCAGGCTGCATAAACACACACACACAAGTGCACACTATAACAGAGTCAACATATCTCTGATTAGCTGAATACGAGTAGACTTGTTAGGATGCACATATTCATACATATGTAAAACATATTTACAGCATGTTTTTCTAACTGTTTTTTACCACCCCTTGACCTCAGTATTTCTGTGTGTCTTTTGGTTTTAACTTTTCACAAGACTTCACTCCTGTTCTTCCTTCCTCTCTCTCCCACATATACTGAGCTTGTGTGTGTGTGTGTGTGTGTGTGTGTGTGTGTGTGTGTGTGTGTGTGTGTGTGTGTGTGTGTGTGTCTCCAGGGTGGTCTCTAGCTTGGCTCAGTGTTATAGCATATTTGCATCTTCTGTCATTGAATGAGGACAGAGTGCATATTCCCACTGAAGGCCAACAGCTGACAGGCAGTCAGTATTTCAGTAGTTCAGTATTTGCTTGCAGTTTTGCATGGAAACTATGGCATAGTTGTAAATACCATAATAAATGAATTCATTAATTAATAAATGCATGCATGAACAAGATGCTGATTTACATGCGACTGATATCAGACCCCTGTTTGGATGCAACCTTAGATTAAAATCTTTACATAACAGATCACAAAGACTGATTTGCACAGACAACCTATACAATTATTATAAAATCATAGGTAGCAGTAGTCTGATGTGAATAGAACTGTACACGAACATAATACTTTTCAGGGAAGAAAAGAAAACATTGTTCCCTCTCCATGAATTGTTAAAGATGATGTTCTGAAGTGCTGACTGTTCTGAAAGAAAAATACTGCAGCCAGAATCCACTTCAGCCATTTCTCAGAGTTCAGGGCCATAGTCAACATGAGAGTAACTCACTCAGCAGTTGTTCTTGGATACTTATCACTTAAATGGATATGGCTGGTTTGTAATAACCATTTGGGGTTATTTGGCACAGATGCATGTTATATGCAACAAGTCCTCAAACCTGAACCATCATATATGGCGTTTGTCCCTATACATCTGACCCATAGGTGTGTCTCTTGAAAAAGCACCCCTATGGCGGCAGATGTAATGAACCTTTGTCGTCATGGTTACAGTAATGAAAGACATGGTTAAGCTTACGGAACGGTTGCAGTTTGGTTGCTTTTAGGCATAAACCACAACAACACAGCAGCACAACAACTTGGTTAGGGAAAGGTTGTGGTTTGGGTTTAAATCAGTACTTCCTTCAGGTTAAGTTGTTATGGTTACAATGATAAACACGCAGTTACTGTCAGTCTCCTTTGTCAAATTCCTGTGTTTTGTCGACCCATCCATCCACCCCAAACTAGTCCTAACATGGACTTTGTCACCCCCAACCCTACATCACCTGGCGTCCTCCTTTGTTCATGTCTCAATTACTACAGCCACTAGAAGTTGTCTAACAATGAAACATAACTGTGGGTTGTAATAAGATCTATCGGCTCGTTTTTCGCAGTTTCATATTGCCAGGGAAAAAAAGTAGTTTGCCCCGTGGATTGAGTGTTCCAAATGATAAAATGTGTATATTTTCAGATAAAGGGTGTGGGAGTAATGGAGCATGCTAAGTCTTTACTATTTCACTACAAAATGAGCAAATACAGCAAATATGTGGTAGAAAATAGTTTAGGTTTCTCCCTATGGGTTTAAACATTAATGGAGGTCCATTCCCAAATGCTCTGAGACTTTGTTGAGAAGAGGCAGATAGCACACTAAGCTGCCCTGGGTGCTGAAATAGTGGAATAAAGTGAAATGGTAAAACAGGTGTTGGCAAAACTAGATGAGTCAGTTAGCCAGGGGCTGTTAAAAACAAATGTTGCCCAAAGAGTCTTTCCTGTCTCTCTTTAGATTCATTTCTTTTTCATAACTCTGACTTTGTTTTTCATATTTCTCTGAAGCATCCTTTCCTAATTTGTCATGCCTGAAAAACCTACTTGCCAATCACCAACATGAATGAATGTTGTTGACATGTGAGAAATTTTCCTGCACATAAATTAGAGGTTGAATGCTTTCACCATTAGGAGGTGTAATTGGGGCCATTTTGAACTTTAGTAAGCAATCGTTATGCACAGTATTATTGGTGTTATTTATTATATGTTGTTTGACAGACTTTTATTCTTTCAAATAAGAGAATCAGAGAAGAAGGACACTTTTCATTCGAATGTTTATGTCCTTATTGTGCATGCCCTTGGGATGTAGTCATGTGGACCAGAGTGGTTCATTACCTTGTGCCCGCCCCTGGGTGTGGTCAGAGGAGCTACAGAGTTTAATCTTTAAAGAAAGGGTAGGACGATATTAAAGGAGTGGGGTTGCAACAGTGCTACATCTACGATCTATTTTTGAGTGCCACATCCTTACCCTCTTTGAACTTTATTAAATTTACTTTAAAAAGTTTGTCTTGTTCCTTTGTGGGTTCAGTGCATTTATAGTGGTTTTCTCTCAGACCCAAAAAAGCATCAAAATGCCACCAGAAATGTTGTTAAGGCATACAGCACTTCTAGTCCCGCTGCATGCTGGGCAGCATGTTCATATTTTTTCTTACCAGGATATTTAGAATTTGTTTCAGAATATTTCTGTTTGGATAAATTCACTTCACTGTTTTAAAGAAACTATGCAATATGTCAAAGTTGTTTGGAAAAAAAAAATTTACAAAAAGTTTGAATGTTGCAAATATTGCGTTGTACGTTTCTTCAGTGCAGTACAGTCCAAGTATTGAATATTGGCCACAATATTTCCACAACAATTTTGTGAGAGACGCCAGTCTAAGAAGTTTGTTGTTTTTGTTTTTCTAACTGAGCAGGAGTGTTTGTCTGGCTGTGTGTTTTTGTGAGTTTGTGCGTGTCAGATGCAACAGTTACGCCCTTCTCACTGGCTAGGCCCTTATTTTTACAAAACCATAGTGACCCAGTTGATGGAAGTATTTTTCTAATCTGAAGACATGAACAGGAGCATGGCCTGTGCTCACCATGAAACCTCTTATACCTCTCATTTTCCCCTCTTGCTATTTCTTGCTCTTTCTTCCACTTCCCTCTCATTTTTACTTCTTCCCTGCCTCTAGTTAATTAAGAGAGGTGAAAGGGAGCAGAGATTAGTCTCATGAAACACACAGTGACGAGTCTTGCAAGTTGATCAGACTGTGAAAAAGCTGTGGTCTCCCTCCTGGAGAGGGTGATAATCAATGATATTGTAATGTGACACAGCAGAAACTAAACAGTGATGGGGAAGGAGAAAGATTATATTTTCCTTGTGGATTCACTGTGTTGATGCTAAAAATGAAAGCTGTTGTTCTCACCAGAAAAAAAGGAAAACATTTGTCATTTGTTTAATCACCTTAAATGACCGGGAAAGAGTAGTCATGCAAAATATGACTGTTGGCTTTCAGAGATAAAGGTGAAAGCTGTTATCACAGTACCAATGATTGGCCATATAAAGTGCTTTGCCAACCAACATTAAAATTGTTTTGACCACAATTTTCCCCCAAACTTCTTTTAGCATAACCATGATTGTTCACATATCTTAGCCAAATATCCTTTTAGCCTGCCTTCTCTTCCTGGTATTTAAATTCCTTTGTAAGTTTAAAATGTGCAAAGCTGAGTGACTTTGCCATTCTGTTTGGCGTTTTCTACAGTTTATAAACTGATGAATGGAAAAATGTGCTCATCATCAGCTAGCTAAGCAACTCAGTGCATCCATATCATTTTCATGATTGGTGTAAAGAATATAAGGGATCAAGGGAAGGTGTTTCTTACTCTATAATCAGCTCATGAGACCCATCTTGTAAGAGTATCTCTCACCCTCTATTTGCCTCTTTTCATCTGGTGAAGTCGAGCAAAGGTTAGGTACTTGTGTGAAACAGTCACACATTACATTTCCTGAGCATACACTGAGTGGGAAGTATCCATCTGTCCCTTTTTTTTCTTCTATTTTCTTTTGCTTTTACTGTCTTTCACAGTTTCTGTCTGTTTCTGTCTCTCTCTCTCTCTCTCTCTCTCTCTTCCCCCATGGTGTAATAACAGGCTTGTCAGTCACTTGCTTCCAGAGGAGAAAAATGAGAATGATCGACTAAGGGTTTGACTCATAATCCATAGTAGACAGCAGCTCATACTGTACTACAAAAGAAATGCCAATCCCAATAAGCACATTATAATAAAATGAAGTAGACATAATTAAAGGCAAAATAAAGACAGCAGGAGCCTTGCCATTGAAAATCAAAACACAAAATTGGAAGCTGCTATTACTATAATCTCAAATGTATTGACCTGTCATTAATGCAGGGTCTACTCTATTACTACCTATATCCAAGTTATCAGTGTCTTCTGATTCTGTTGAAAGCTTTTTTACATCGGTCATGTTTGAGGACACAGTTTAAGTGTAGACTCTTGGCATATATTTTCAATGGTCATAAACTGAGAAGCAATAAATATGGATTTTAAACTTGTAAGTCAAACTCAATTTTACCTCAAATTTAAGAAATTGTGGATTGGGGCTTTAAAACAAACAAACAAATCATTGACATCTGCTGAAATGGCAGAATGGCAAAAAGTTTTACTTTTTACAGGTTGCCCCCCCGCCAAAAAAAGGACTCTGTTTTTTTAATAACATGATATAGAACAAAGGCAGCTCTCTACATTTTTAAATCAGTGAATATTAAGTTCTTCTGTTCTTCTGACTAATTGTTTGTAGTTTTGATACCTGCTGCGTTATAAACGTTTTCCTTATCTCTGCACTATGTGTCTGTTCTGCCTTCTCTGTTATTTTTCCAAAACCTCTGTCTGGTTGGATTCAATGAGGGACCTTCACCAGAAGCTGACAAACACAACTGGAATTAAATTTGGAGCTATTAAATCTCCAAACTCAATTTTTTTCTTTTAATCGTCCCTCTTTATTTTGACGTAACAAAAATAGGAGTAGGAGTAATAGTAGTATTTTTCAGGGAGATGGTCTCTGGAGTGTCTGCTCCTTAAGTCTTTAGCTAGACAGATGTTACAAATTGCAATTATATTGTTCCTCCACTTTAGATTGGTTTGTCAAGCATCTGGGGGCACCTTACGGAGCAGTGTGTGGGTGCAAAGAGAGAAAACTGCACTTCTAATTGGTAGTTAGAGGAAACAGGTCGCCTGGCTGTTTCAATGTAACCACCGTAAGAATGGAAAACATTTTATTAACAACTAGATGGATAGCTCTTGCTCTCTGTCCGTGACTTTGATTTATCAATGCCACTTTAAACACACACACACACCTACACCAAATAGGCAGGCCTTTGTGCAGACAGAATTGTAATTATTACCATAGCTACATGTCCGCTGTCTTGTGGTAGGGAGCTTGTTCCTTAGTTTATCAGCTATATTTGAATTTTCAAATATACATCTACATCCACTTATTTACTTAAATACTTATATGCTGTAATGACAGAATGTGCATAGTGTTCATGTGTATGTTGTTAAGTGCTCATCATAATGAGCTCTTTGCTTTTATACACAACATTAAATCATATACATATATCAGAGCACTTACACATAAAAACTTGGTTGCTCAGAATTGCTGTTGTTTCCACAGAGGAGACATTCACTCTAAGTGCTCATAGCATACTGGCTAAGTCATTTTTTAAGTCTGCTCAAATGTGGATTTCAGTTACACTCAGAGAGACAGTTGCAGTACACATGTCCATGTAGTCAGATGTCGTGAAAAACTGGGAGAACAAATCAGCACAGACAACCTCTTCCCAGCAGCTTGCTCCTGTGAGGCTGCCAGGTGTTCCAGTTGTGAGATGTATTCACTCCAGCGTGTCCTTGGTCTGCAAGGGTCTCCTCCCAGTTGAATGTGTCCAGTACACCTCCAAAGAAAGTCCCAGGGGGCCTCATGACAAATTGCTTGAGCCATCTCAGCTGGCTGTGGAGGAGCCTGTGGACCAACTTGTTCTCACATTACTGAGCTCTCTGGGTTTTCATTCAGAGGGAAGGCAATAGATTATGCAGAGAGATATATCTCCAGTCTCAATCCACAATCCTGCTCTTTAATTCTGTACCTAGAGAACATGGCAATACATGTATTTGATGGTTGGAGGCTGATCAAGCAAACTGAGAGCTATCTCAGCCAGATGGATAGCTAGTTGTCTGAATCAAGATCTGCTGCTTCAGTGCCATACTATATCCAAGGCACAGTGAGGTGCCACTTAGTTTCTATTTGAGGTTGTAAAACTGATTTTGAAGATAGGAGCCTCCTTTTGCTCTAAAGATGAGGCACAAATGTGATTGCTGTGCTCATCCTGCAGCTATGCATAATCAAATAGAATCATTGCGCTGTTTTAGTGGTTTTTGATACCAAATATATACTTCCTCTTCAACACCTGCCTCCTCCAGGGTGATGGAGAAAAAAGGAAAATGATCTTAAAAGACTGCCATTGGCGCCCACTGTACTGTTTCTGTCTGTAAATTTGAACTCAGATGCAGCTGAGTCCTGCACAAGCATCCACTGCATGTGATATCAGACACTTAACATTTGCTTTTGATGATGCTCTGAGGATCCTCTGTGCCAAAGTTTTATACTGCTAGTCATGGTTCAAATAAACTTAATTTGTTTTAATGCAGGAGCATGTCAGTCCACAGAAGACAATTACCATCTTAAATCTTCATGAAATTTTAAAGTGAAACTTTTCTAAGAGGCATGATAATTTAATTAAATTGCTATTCTAATATTCGTTACTAAGACCATATTAGCATTTGCTGTGCAATTACATGCTCACCATCATATCTGTGTGCTTAAGAAACTCTTGATTTTGGTAGTTGCTGTTGCTAGTTTTCTTTTGGTAGATAGTTTCTTTGTTTCTTTCTTTTCTTTTTGTTTTTTAAATAACTGGTGAAAACAGCTGTGCGAAAAATCGAGTAAAAAATCCTCTGAAGTAAACTTTTTGAGTGTGAAAATAATGAGATCTCATGCTGAGAAGTTCCTGACAATTTTTTTTTCTCAGAAAGGTCCCGAGTCACTATTCATGTGTCTCTATTTCAAATGACATGACAGAAGATGACTTATGTACTCTGATCCATCTTTTATATGTTTCTTATCTATGAACTCTTATTTTTGCTTGTACCGAACATAAGTTTTTATTCACGCGTGGCTGTGAAACACTTTAATTAGAGTTGTCACCCAGAATTTTTAATGTTTTAATCCCAGTGGGTACAACTCAACTTTAATGATCTCTCTTTCTCTGTCGCAACATGATATAATGAAGGGCATGTCTCTCCAGTAAGAAGATAATGATGTTTGTGAATATATTACAAGGTAGATCATAAGTAACTCCACCATAGGCAGTAACATGATCACTTGCTCTAAGAGGCCAAAACATTGTAGTTGTCTTTACTAGATATGATTTTACATCTGTTGAACTACTGCTGTGTCATTGAGGAATTAAAAAGCGTTATTTTCATGGCAATACATCAATGGTCCACTGGCCCAATCCACTGTGGACCCCTGTCCCAACTGTAAACTGCAGTATGGCATATATTGTGGGGCTGTTTGCATCAGTGATATCAAATTCCCAATGGTGATCATTAATGTTTCATAAACCAGTTTGCTCCTAGAGAGACAAGCACATCTCAGCAAACCAATGATTATTTATTATATAATTAAAACTAGAGACCATCTTACAATGGGATCACACAAGTCGCGAAGCCCGTCAAGATGCTGATGTTCCGACCCATGAGCACCCAGTAGTTATTACCAAATTATTACATGGGTACTCATGGGACAGACCACAGCCGTCTTTAATCTCAGCCTTCATTTTGATCTGAACTACACAATTTGTAAAGTTTCATGACTATATCTTGCATGGTTGTGACGCTATCGTAGTGAAAAAAGCTGTCCACAGACAAACACATGCCAAAGTACTCTGTACCTGCTACAGTAGGTAATCATCTCAGGTACACAATCACAATAACTTGACTCTCCATACAAAACGGTGATGTACATCCCTGTGTGATTGGCGGAGCCATCGGCCAACGTTCCACCAATTCTGATTTATTTATAAAACATCGGAGGTGATTAACTGGCCAAACCACATAATTGGTCAACCTCTAGTATAAACATAAAGTGAAAAATTAGGAACACAACTTGACAATAGTGATGATGTAGGCTACACAAATGATGTGCAGTTTTACCCAGTGTCTTAGATGGGGACAAGAATAATTGAAACCGAGATACAGTGATCTGCAACCTTCCCTACTTATAACCTCCTTACTTCCAGCACCTTTGGTCAGACCACTTCCATCTTTGAACTCAGCCTTCATTTCTATCTCAACCACACACCTGTAAAGTTGTGTGGCTCTATCTAGCACTGTTATGATGCTATCATTGCGACAAAATCTGTCCACAAACATACAAACACTTGCCAAAATGCTAAAAACTGTCATAGTTCCTGCTACAGTGGGTGACTCCAGGGCTGCATTTTGCCATGATGACAAACAGACAGACAGACAGACAGAAACAATACCAGCCGCCTTGCAGTCACAGCTGGTAAATATACAAATATATTAGAGCTGCCATTATAAACTGGTTCATTTTGTGTTAAAGGTTCATTTTCTGTAGAGTTATTTGCAGATAGTTTGCAACATCTTGTTGGTCTAACTGCCTGATTTTTCATTAACATGACTGAAGTAACTGCTCTGAATGCCATGGAAACTGCTTTTAATGAGTAAAACTTAGCAGTGTGTGAGTATGTCTACGTGTGTGTTCTTGTCTCTGTTTATTGTTTGACACCTGTGTGTGCATGTATGACTGCCTTTTTCTGGCACTGTGGCCAACACCCCTGCCCCTTCTCAGCCTTTCTAATGCTGTAATTGTGCTTTGTATTACCATTTTTGTGAATGCTCAGTGCAAGTCAACCAGCAGTAACAAGGGTGGCATTTTCAATCAGGATGGTTCTTTTTCATTACTGCTCTGTCCTCTGTTTAACGCAGCAGTAAAGTAAGCTAAAGTGATATAAAGTGCTATGCTTGGCACCAGGGGGTGAATCTCTGGGAAAAAAACATTAAATTTAGAAAAAGTGAATATGCAAGAGGATGTGCAGGTCTAGTGTACACATTTTTGGTTTGAAGATGAAGGTACAGTATACATTGGCAGTCCCTTACTCTTCATGTCTCTCTCTCACTCTCTCTATCCCCGTCACTCTTGCATATACAAACATACATACACTAATATACATTTGACAGGGCGCTGTTCATTGAGCCGCATATCTCCTTACAATAATAGACTCAAGCAATAACTGCATGTGGTGTACATGGTTGTCATGGTGATGAATGGTCTCCACGGCAACACAGGAAGTCCATCTGGGAAGAAATCTGAAAGAGAAAGTAGATAACGGAGATCGAGAAGACAGAGCCACTATGATTTATTCATCCTCATCCATCATCTACAACTCACAACTGTTGGCTTGTACAATGTGCAAATAGCCAGTAAACTATTTTGGGCTTTTATGGCCACAGAACAAGTAACAGCAAAATATACACTCATATAACAAGAAAATCAGCCAAATGTTTTGGCTCCTGAAATGAGAGAACCAAAAATAGCGGCTTCAACTAGATCATAGAACAGCAGCAGCAAATAAAACTGGTTGAATATATATATATATATATATTTCTTTCTTTCCGTCTCTGTTTTTTCTTAATCTTCCTTCTCTCTGACTGTATCCTCTTCCTTGAAATCTCCACCACACCCACAGCGCTCATTTTTCTCCCGCTCTTTCAGAAACCAGGATCCAGAAGTTAAGCGTTTAAGTCCTGTTAATGACTGTAGTCATTTGACGATTCACGGGTTCCAGAGCGGATTCAGCATGACAGTGAATAGTGTGATGGTGATTTACATGTAGCCTACTAACATTTCTTTGTACCCTCTCACTAATCTGTATGTGTATAACTGAGATACTGCGCACGCATAATTTTTTTCTGTTCTCGCTCACTGATTAGTAAACAGCTCAGACTTTTGCTAACATGGAGATCAAAGGGAATTTTCAATGTCAATGCTAAAAATTGCTCATCCTGTGTGTGCATCTGTGGGTGAGGGTTTTTGTGTGCATGTCAGCACATGTAGAATATATGACACATAATGGGGGAGAAATCAAAGGAAACAGGTGTCATGCATTCCTGAATCTGTGACTTAAGCAGAACACTTTGAAAGCATTGGGTAGAAGGAATATATCTCTGTTAAACAAGGGAAGGTAATTGGCAGTAATGCTTTGAAGAGTAACACAGAAGGTTGTATATAACATGTTAGGACTTCATTCATCACTGTGTACCACTGTGTTATGGTGTTCTCGAGGTGTTAGGTGAGTTTCAGGTCATGAAAAAGTAATTTGAATACATAAAAATGTAAAAACATAAAATGTTATATTGTTTTTCAAATTGGTTTGATGTGACATAAAATTGTTCAGTTAAAAAAGTGGATTGTGTTAGCATGAAATGAAGCTGTCCCCATGTCGCCGCTCTACCCACGACCCAAATATAGATTAATTCACTAAGTAATAAGTTTATAGTTAATGCTACGAGTAACCAGCGTTACAATATCTTTGGGAGAAATGAGTGCCATCCATCTAACAGATTCGCAGAATCTATGCCAAGGAGCATTGAAGCTGTTCTGACGTGTTGTGATGGCCCAACATCTTACTAACCTACTTACATCTTACTCACTAATCTCTACATATAAATAGCATTTTCCACATAATTAACAAATTAGAACCTGAGAGTCCAAAATATGCAAGATGTTTTCCAAAATGTTGGTTTTTGTTCAAAAAGAGAATGCTGTACTTTGTGCTTTGCTGTCTGGAGAACTTTTTTTGTTTTGTTTTTGATGTCTACTCAGTTGCACCTGCAAAACATCACATCTTGGCATTTTCAACATTATGGTGATGGGGAAAAGTTTGCTTACTTAATCACTTCCAATTCATTATCCTGAGAAAGCCTGCCAGTGAGTATTTGCTACACCAGAAATCAGATGTCAGCCCTGAGCTGCTGCAACACAATATTTTCATTAAGTTGTAGTGTGAGATTCTCAGAAACTCTGCCGTGATGATGTCATCATTTATGTGAGCGTTTTTATGAATTTTTTGATCTAAAGGTCATACGGTACCCATTGAAGTTAATACCCAAATTATTACTTGTTTAATACAAAACAACAACAAAAGACCTTTTTATGACAACTAAGGTTAAAGTATTGGTCAGGTGAAGTAATTGCTAAATTAGAAAGATTTCTCCTTGATGTGGGATGTAAACTTAATGCCAGTATTGATGGTCCACCATCCTTTTTTTCTTTTTACATGGGATTATATGGAATGATGTAAAAATGGAAATAGGATCCTTACACAAGTATATTTGCTAAAGGTTGGTCTCGGCTTTTCTCATGTAGCAATATTCATGGATGCTTTTATCTTTTTTTACCACATTGAGATGAAGTGCCTTGAATTTGTTGAGTCTCTTGCTTTCTTTCTGAAGTTATTCACCAGTGCTTTGTTATTTACTCCTGAGAGATCTAAGTGGCTTTTCCTCGAAAATGTTTTAAGCAAATCCACAATGGTTGCATGTGCACATAATTTGCAGAGTAGAGAAATGACAAGATTACTAGTAAGACCTGCCTGTCAATAAAGTCAGCCTGTGTATATATCCACCTGTCTGAACATGTAGTTGCCTGTCCCTCAGCCTGTCTCCATTTGTGAACATTCATCTATATAACCACACTGTGTTTTCATCACTTCATCTGTCTGTCTCAACATTTAATGCTATCCATCAGTCCATTTCCCTCTATCCATATAGTATCACAAAATTATTTTTGACACCCTATTTGACCTAGATGATACTTTTGACCCAGTTGTGGTCATCCATCGCCTTAATTACCACAATTAATCCATCTCCTTATGTGAGCAGGGAGTTTTTTCTTAACATCTGATCTGATGTCAGGCTCATTCAACTCAGGCACTAATAGTTTGAAATATTTTTGTGGGAGGGCAGCTTTGGACTATTTCCAACTTGAAAATGTCTTTCCCCTTGTGTACTAAACTCTTGTGTATTGTATCTTTAAATGTAAAGCATTAAGTTCAGAAATGGAAAAGACAACAGCAGAGTCAAACAGCAAATATAAAGAAGGGCCTATTGGGTAAATTAATGGTACACACTGGAAAGGGTCAATAGGTCATACTGAACTATATAGACATTTCTTCTTCTGGTAGACAGGTATGGTGTCGCTAGACTATATACTGTACTAGTGTAACTTCACAGGTCAAAGGAAAGGTCTCTTCACTGCGTTTATTGCAGATGCTGTAATCATTTATTTCTTTGAGTTTCAGATGTATTTCAAAAACAAAGACACTGAGAAGGAGACCAAGGCTGAATTAGATGAAGTTAAAACCAGGTATACAAACTTAGAAGATGATGATGGGGAAGAGCTTGCTGGAAAGGAAAGTGGGTCATTTATGTCACTTTGTGATGACAGGCAGTGTGTCACCACTGGGCACTCTGTGTCACTCTGCCTCATTCCTCTGGAGAGACTGACACTGACACAGGGACAGGGACTGTCACCAGCCTCAGCCCTTTTCTGAACCTGTAGTATGTGCTTGTGTAGCATGTGTGTACACACTGGTGTTTCGTACGTCATGCTTGCTAGTGCTTGTGCAAGTGTATGTGTGTGTGAGAGAAGTCGTGTGTGCTTTTATGTCTTTTAGCAGTGACACAGTGTAACATTGCAGGGCTAAGCTGGTCACACACTGACAGTTGTGAACTCTCCCCGAGGACACACATGCAGAGACCCACTCTCCCTCCTTGTAGCTATGCATGTAGTTTGGGTGTGCTTTTTTCTTTGATGGCAGTGTAGGCTTTTAATGCATTTTAAATGTTTTATACTTCTACTGTGCCTACAAAAAGGATTCACCCCACTTAAACTGTGAATCACAGTGAAATAATTAAGCTTCCACGACACAGATCAACAGAAAAAGAATCTCAGGAGTCACAGTGGAAAAGAAGAACTCTGCGGATTGATTTAATTACCTACAAATATAAAAATGGTTGCATAAATATCCACCTCTCCACTTAGGCACCTGAATCATTTAGTCCTTGTTTTTAGAAAATAATAATAAAAATAAAATAATAATGTCAAATGATACATTCAACGGAGATCACCTGGATACACCTGTATCTGGGAGGCCAACCTGCCGTTCATAGGTATTTCCTGTCAATAACTACATAATGAAAAAAATGAACTTGCCAAACAAATCCATGACTAGTTTACCCAAAAGCACAGTATACTCATCAGGGTAAAGGGTACATGTAGAAGGGAACTAGTGATGGTGGCGCCAAGATGCCTGTGGACACAAATGAGGAGCTGCACAGCTCCAAATCCCGAGCTGGAAAAGACAACAGTCATAGCTTTGTGAAACACAGGCAAAGGTAGACCCCCCCCCCCCCCCCCCCCCCCCTTCCTACCTATCAGGCACAGCACACATGGTAGACCACATCAGCCAGCTTTATTATATTAGTTCATATTTATTATGTTTATATTTATTCAGAGGGGGACAGGCATGTGTGTACCAGTTTCATGACAATCTGTCCAACTGACATTTAGAAGTGTGGCTGCCTGTCTAGTCTAGTAATGCAACTGTATTGGATTGCATTATACAGATTTTTTTTCTTCTCTTTTTTTGGCTGGACTGCAACAGCGGGGTCAACTCTATAATTGTGAATGTCGCTGACTGACTGATGGACTGACTGAGTGACCATAATCCTACAGTTGGTCAGCCGAATGCTACATGGCTGACTTGGAGTTTCTCCATTGGCTGTTGCTCTTTCAAAATGAATTGGCACCAACAGTTTTTCGGTGGTTGTTTACAGCTTGCAGTGTTGGCAACTTAGCACATTTGAAGCCAACCGAACTGAGACTGCATGGTGGTTCACTTAACCTGTGCGTTGTGAACACAAAGCTCTCCAGGTTTCCAGGAAGACAGATCACATGCAATTGCACTGGGACGCTCGATATAGAGTGATACTTTCATACTTGCTCGGTTGTCTGACAACAGCAACAGAAAACCATGTAAATGAGAACAGCTTCATTGAGAATTCAACTGTACACTGTTTATGTGAGTACAGAGAGTTGGAGAGAAGCAAACAGACAAAGGGCTGAAACTGGTTGACACTAGGCAGAATGCAAATAGCCTAGGACACAGTCCAGCCATATACCAGGTTTTGACCTAGTCTTGTTCAAATAACATATTTTCTTTGTTCTCTTACCACATGATGAGGTCAGAATATTTCTCGTCTCCACTCGCAGCACATGCAGTGCACAGCCATGCTGTGCAGTGAAGACCTAGATAGATTACTCACCATCTGCAGACCTGCAATCCCATGTGGTGATAACAAAGGATGAACAGTAACAGGTATAGGAGCATAATCATTAAGGCATAAGTCTGGAATAAAGTTTGAACAAGCTCTTCACTTTAAATTGTAATTACATTGAGAATGGTAAACAAATATTAATTCTGCTTGTCTAATCCTCCATTATAACTACTTCTTAAGTGCTGAATATTTCTTTCTGGGATTACATTAGCCACACAAAAAAGAGATTATGATTTCAGAATGCTTGAGTAAAACAAAAATAATTAGCTTTATTAAATAGTGTTCTGTATAGCAGCTGGAAGCCAAGCAGCTTATTTGTGGTATACAATACAGTTTAACTGCAGCAAAAAAAAGAGAAGAAACATGGTGAATTTTTTTCACTGATCAAACATCATTTGGGAAGATGGTGTTTTTGTGGACATATGTGTGTTATGTGTGTTTGTCCTTGTGTATTACTGAGCGGAAGCTAATGGGCTTTATTTATTATATACTTTATTTATTTCTATTGCCCAATATCACAAATCAAAAATTTGTCTCACGGGGCTTAACTATAGAGCATTACAACATCCTCTGTGCTTACACTCTCAAATTGGACCAGGAAAAACTCTCCACAAATCCCCTTTAACAGAGAAAAAAGAAACGTCAGGATGAGCAACAGAGGAAAGGACTGACAGACATGCAATTGATGTCGCGTGTACAGAACAGAACAACAAAGTAGATTCGTATTAACAATCAGGATGATAATATTATAGATTGTTAACATTAATGAAAAGTATGATCTGAGAGGACAATGAGCAAATTAAGGCCTGAAGAGGACACACCACACAGACACACAAGAAGCTAAACCAAACACATCATTCAAACGTCCTCTCCTGGAGGATGTTGATCCAGCCAGGGGAGGGAGAGAGATCCCAGGTCGGCCGATGGTCCAGCACAGAGAGTCAGACTAAAAAGAGGAGACCAGTGGTGGATAGAGAGTGAGAGAGAGAGATAAAGAGAAAAAGAGAGGGATAGGCACATTGCCTAGAGGCCCATGTGCTTGAGGGAATAAACAAACAGAGGGTCAGAGTGGTGCAGTGGTTGTCAGAAAGTTTACAGTAATCTTGTTGGCAGAACAGAACTGTAGCACTAGGTTTAATTAAGTGATTCACTGAGACAGAGACTGATCCGCTGGAGGGTGAATAGTAACAGGTACCAGGCCTGCAGTAATCAGAATATAAGACACTTTCTGAAAATTAAGGCATAAAGATGAGTTTTAAGTTTGTCTTTAAATTCCTCAGCAGAGTCAGAGAGTTTGAAGTCGGCAGGGAGGTTGTTCCAGAGGACGGGGCAAGATAGAAAGGCCCTGCAGCCTGCTGACTTCTTTTTAACTCTGCGGACAGACAGGAGCCCTGCGTACTGACAGCAAAGAGCAGGGACGGAATAAAAGGTTTTAGGAGATCAGACAAGTATGAAGAGAGGGACATGCCCGTTTGGGATTTTGTATGTGCTTAGAAGCAATTTAAAGTCTGATTTGGCATGTATAGAGAGCCAATGAAGGGAGGCTAAAATTGGTGTAATGTGGTCAGAAATTTTAGATTTTGTTAAAATTCTTACCTGCAGCATTTTGAACCATTGAAGACTTTTGGTATTAACTAGGGGTCTTTCATTGCTTTAGACCGACATTCCACTAAGGCAAAAATACTGTACATGCACATCACCAACATCACCTATGTGATGTAGCTAAAATTCATTTCATTTCTTTTGTGTCTATTGCAGAACCTGAGACACTAATTCACTCCTTTGTGTGATTATTGTAACGTTTTATTTTCAAAATGTCACATGCTGATACCATAACTAACCATTGTAAAAAGAATGATGTTTGATGAAGTTGCTGGTTTTAAGTATACTGTCCACCTTAATATTAAATATTGTATTAGTAAATGTACAACAAGGCTGGATTTCCAGAGGTACAAACGATTTGTTCTTGACAGTATGTGATCCCCTCATGGTTGAACATAGCTATACCAATAGCTCAAATGGAATCAAATCACTCTACTAAACCTGTTCCCTGTTGCAAAACATTACAGTTAAGATTTTCTCCTATACACGCAGCTGATGATGCTCAGCTGCCTGCTAAAAAAATACACTAGTCATAAACCTAAATGGGAATTTAATATAATAAAACTATGCTTTTTATCTCCCATCTTTTTCCTTTTTCTCAAGAGTGCAGCTTTTTCTGAACAGCCACCTGTTGAGCTGTTTGTCCTTTATAGTTTATTTCAATGCCTGGTAAATAGATGCATTCCTCTCCTGACAAATACTAATATCAAATATATGAGTTAGATTATCATGAAGTAATTTAAATTAATGTACTTACTTCTTTCAGAGTAACATAAGAGATTACAGTAGTATGGGAGTACGGGAGTACATATACACTAATTACATTACAGTTACTAATCCTACTTGGTTGATTTTACATTTTTACAATCTTTGAATTTTTGGATGGTTCCAACAATTGCCAGTATCTTACACCAAAACAAATCCTTTGTTGGGCAAACACCACAAACTCCCCTCTCGTCACGTTTTCAGTCACCAAGGTGTTACAAAGGCCAGTGAAAGTGTCCACTAAAGACACAACAAGAAGCACAACTGAATGAAGTTTACACGAGAAGCAACAAAAATCAATCCAGCCACAACCATTAGCTCACGCTAATATTACCATGATTTGCTCCACAGTAATGCTGTCAGTTAGCCAGCTAGCAATAGCAACATTTCCTAAACACATTCAAAACAGAAATGTTATCATGCCTACTCTAGCCGGTCACTAATGGAAACGGACATCTAACATTATGTAGCATCAAGTTACTTAGGCATGGAGGAGAAGTAAAGCCAGTTCTGAGTCAAGCTGGAGCTCTTTAGCTGCTCATAGGATTCTATATCAGTATTGGCTCCACGGTCAGACCAAGAAAGAAATTCAGCCTGGGACTTTATGGATGTTTTGATGGTCAGTCCACCTGTGCTCTGGTCTTTTCTCATTTTTGTTGGAGGCCTTTTTAGATGAGAAACATCTAAGTGGAGGAAATTCTGGAAGGTCGCTTTCACCTGAACGCTGCAAACTGCACTGTGATGTTTCGTGTGTGATGGAGGTCAACATGTCTTTAGGGGAAGTACGGTGGTTTAACATGATTTCCGGATGAGAGGGAGTCTGACTTTGTTCCTTGCTATTATTGTTTGAAATCTTGTTCACAGAAGCTTTAATAAGGATATTTTATTATGTTTTCAACAAGTAATATGTAATGATTAATTGTTTGCAGACTAATCTCTCTCTCTATAGAATTAGTGTCATTCATCATCAGCATAATGATGCATCACTGACCCACACGACTCAGCACAGTTTCCTCTGGAGCTACTTTCTACAAATGAAATAGTCCCAAAAAATAGTCATAGTTTTTGTAAGAGTGTGTGCTCTATGTCTGTGAGCAGCTTTGAGCTTCTGCCTTAAGGGTTCCTTCTGACAGAAAGTGACAGCAGCATCTCCGTTCTGTCCTCAGCCTCCAAACCCATTTTGTGATTTTGCCTCATGTGAGACTTTGAGATTTTGTGAGGCCCAGTGTTTGTGAGTATCGCTGTATTTGTGTAAATAGATTTTGTCTTTGTACAAATAGATTAAGTCACTTAGTTGTAAATAGCACAGAAGCTGTAGGGGGGAACTGACTTTTTTTTTTTTTTTGAAGTGTTTTCTCCTGTTTTGCTTTATCTTAGGGAACCAGGTTTAGTAAATGTATTTTGTTTAGTTTGACCTTGGGCTAGTCAGCACTTTTTGGGGAAATTGTTTTCTTTTGTTTATTGTTTTGGCCTTGGTTCACCCTGAAGTTATTGCTTCTAATTATTGTCACCTTTTTTCACCTGTGGTAATAATAAATTGTCTCATTTTTATTGAAACGTCAGTTTTCCGACTTTGTTTGGGGACATGGGCGGGAACGTCCTTTTGTACTTTTATGTTGGCATTACATTAAGCGAAGGCTTGTCAGTTCTTTTTTTCCTGTGCACATCTTTGTTTGTGGTTGGCAATTTTTCTTTGTGTGCGGGGGCATAAAATGTCACTTGATGTGGATGAGCAAAATCTCAGCCTTGATAATTTGGACCCCACTGTAGGTCTTGTTACAATTGCGAGTTAAAAGAAGCCCCAACACACAGAACATCTGGAGAGCAATAGCATGATGTTTTCACTTTCTTCAGTTACCCACAATCCAATACACCTACCATTGGTACCGAGTTTGGTATGAATGCACACACTATTATAACAAAGTGAATAAATGATAAAAATAAAAATAAAAAAAAGAATAATTATAAATTAACTGGTTCATACTAACTTTATATTCATGTGCCCTGATCCTGGCAGGAAAAAAAGTTTTCCTGACCTCCTGAGGTGATTGATTGCTGATTCTCATCTTTTTGCCCCTGCTGCTTTCAGCTCGTCCTGTGTGTTTCCTGTTTGTGTTACATGCACACAAGTGCATCAGTTTAGTGATGTGGTGGATTTCCAATTCTCTCATGAATTAGAAAAAGAGTGAAAAGAGTGTCCTTGATAACTTGTTACCTGAGACTAACCTGTATTTTGATGTTGATAGGGCCGAGTTTGTTCATGAACACCAGATTGACCCAGCTCTGATTATATGCCTATCATCGGCTGCTAACTCAAGCGCTGAGAGTCCCTGTGTGTATGGCATTAAAAACTGAGTATTGATACATAATTGGTACCCTCCATCATCTGCTGATGTAGGTTGTGTAACAAGTAGTACTCCTCAGAAATTTTGCCCTTAAGTTATGCAGACATGCAGCGCTACACGCTATCCTGAGGCAATCCCATTACGCACACTCAAGGCCAAAGTTGTTGTGAAAGCCTTTTTGGTTTGCCAAAATCTCTTCAGACAAATCAAAGTTTCAACTTTCTGTCAAAACTCTCTGAGAAAATTTTTTCTTACGTCAGGAAAAGATTGGGATGAGGGTTTACCACTCCTTCTAGCTGCACGAGAAAATGTGTAGGAATCCGCAGGTGTCCTGCAAAGCTGTTGTTTGGTTACACCATACGTGGTCCTCTGTGGTTGCTCAGAGAAAGATGCACAAAGCCTGTGGGACCATGCTCTTTCTGCGTCCCAGACCAAAATGGGGGAAAAATGTATTTAAAATCCTTATAAAGAAGTTTTTTTCCTGGTTCTGCCCTCCTGGTGTCCACGGTTACACTGGTACCTCCTCAGTTCTGTCCTGAGAGAGATGGGTTGTGTCTAAATAGTGTCAACTCCTGCTCCCATCTCCAAAACTTCTGAAAGATCTTAAGTCCCACTCCGAAAGGGAAGATATCAGTCATTTGGTTGAAAATAACTTATTTTCAGACACTCCGTCCCACATTACTGTCCTCTCCCATGATATTGATGTAGGCAGGCATCCCTTGATTAAACAGCACCATGTTATCCAGCTAAATGTGTACTTCTCCAGCAGGAGGTCATCTATTTGCTGGAAAATGGGCAGTGCATTGATTTCTGCTTTCCTCACTTCGCCGTTTGGTGGCTGGTGTAAAAAACTGTGAGGTCTACCTGCATGACATTGTGGCCTTCTCAAGCACTTGGTCTGATCAGATTAAAATCCTGAACGTCATTTTTGAGGGATTAAGAAAAGCTTTTCTCAATTTGAACCTGGCAAAATGTTAGAGCCACCTCTGACCTATTTAGGGGCCAGGTGTACCGCTCACCATAAAAATCCAGGATGGAAATCCAGGCATTCTAGATGTCCCTGAGCCACAAACCAGATGTGAGCTGCGCCGTTTCTTAGGGATCGGTTGGCTGTTATCATGGGTTCTACAGCACGCCCGTCCTGGCAGCTTCTGACTTTGTGCATTCCTTCAAGCTGGACACGGATGCCAGTGCTCTTTTGCTGTAGGAGGATGAGCGAGGTATTGACCACCCAATTTATTATTTCTCAAAAGACTTCAGTAAGCATGAGGAAGAGAAGGGTACAACAGCACTGAAAGAGAAGCTGCTAGCGCTGCAGCATTTTGAAATTTATTCGACTCAAGTTCGTTGCCTATTGCTGTGTATACAGATCACAACCCCCCAAACACACTCAAAAAGTGAAAACAATACCTGTCGTGTGGCTGGTAAACATTCTACTTGCCGTTTTCTTTCACTCGTTTGCTCCCACACTTCATCTCAGCACCTTATTTTCTCTTCACCCCTTGAGGTTTCTTTTTATGTCAGTTCCTACTTTATGACGCCCTCTCACCTCTCTCACCTCCCATGTCTCCTCCTTCCTTACCCCGTCTGCGTTCATCACCCTGAGGTGCTGATAAGCAGAAAAAAGGCCTGCACTTTTTTATTCTCTTGGGAGAAAACACTGATGAAGAGGCAGCAACACCTTCCAATGTGTTTCAGTCTGTGCACATGTGTTCATGTGTTTGCATCTGTGTGAAAGTGTGTGCGGTGTGTGTACCTCCGCTGCAGAGCAAGCTTGCTAATGCTGTAGAATTTAGTTAAGTGAACACGCTCCAGAATGAAAGATAGAGTTCTGCTTCTCTCCTTCACAAAAACCATCAGCATGCAATCTTATAGACACACACACACACACACACACACACACACACACACACACACACACACACACGTCATTAACTGGTTGCTCTTTAAGAAGCCAGAAAAGAAACTTAAACCCCCTCTCTCCTGCCATCTGTTAGTATGCAGGCAAAACCCACTCTCCCCCGCACTCTTCAATCTGCTGCATCATACACACACATATAAGCAAACTCACAACTGAGACACAATACATACTCACTCATCCTCCCGCTGTCTATCTCTTTCTCTCTCTCTCACACACACACACACACACACACACACACACACACACACACACACACACACACACACAACACACACAAACAAATTCAGATATGCAATACCAAGCATTTTGCTAAAACTCGAGACATAACACACACACACACACTCACACACACACACCACCACCACCACCTACCCACACCTACGCAGATCTGGGTTAATGGTGTGTATGTCCATGTATCTCACTGTGTGTGTGTGTTTCTCTTCTTTCTGGAGCCTACAGACAGACAGGAGAGAGGAGCATGATGAACATGCTTGTGATTGATCTCATTAATACCAAAGAACAGACATGTCGGCGTATGGTGTTTATCAAATCTTCCTGGCAAACACTACAATCCTCAGAATGGCTCCACAGGGAAGGAGGGTGAGATGAAAGACTGAAAATAAAGGGATGGCAAAAGATGAGCTGGTGGGAGATGTGAGTGAATAAAGAGAGAAAATAAGATTCTGTAGATCCACAGGCCAAAAGACAGATAAAAGTGAAATAATCAATGAAAAATAAGAACAAAAAGAAACTGCAGTTTGTTTTTATCCCGTCTGCTTGCTATAGTAAATAGTTTGACTTCCAACTTGATTCACCTTTATGCTTTATCCAAACCTTGTCATGTTTGATTTGTGTGTATGGTACACACTTCTTGACATTTCAGCCTGAGAGCTCATCTCAGGGAGAACAGTAACAATGTAAACAAGTTTATTCTGATCTTGCAGAGGTGTGAAAATAACTGGCAGTGGATCTGAACTCTTTCTTTTCTGAACATCTTTGTGCTGCACAAAAAACATTGACAAAACATGACAAACTTCACCATATAGACTTGTGGTTGTGCAGGGGTTGAGATAATACTGCGTGGTCTGTCCTTAACCATACTTGCCTAAAATGAACTGTACCATGATCATAATCATAATCAAGATAGTTGCATACAGGTCCAGATGCCCAAAATCACCCTTTAAACTATACAAATTGTACAAAACTAATTATTTTGTAATCATTGGATTCAATGAAATTTAGAGTAAAGACAGTTCTTGTTTTTTGATTGTGTGAGGTAGTCATATGTAGTCGGATTGTGATGAGCGCGCTCCCAGTTAGGAAAGCCAACCGGGGCATCGGCAGACTAGCAGAAGTATGTGTTGCTGTGCACGGGGCCACGAGAAAAAAAAAGTGTTTTAGACACTTTTAAAAGACGCCCACTAAAACAATCTAATATCTGTTTAAATGTACGGAGTGCCCTGTGTTACACCTCAGCTGCAGGTCAGAAAGCGGCGTAATACAGTGTGCTCCGTAGGTGTGCTTGTGCGTAGGAATACTGTAGTTCAGTGGTTGAAAAAATGTAGTGCCAAGGGAAAGTGCTGTTTTCACAGGAGGATAAACCGCTGAAAATATTTTACATGAAGCGTTCATTTTAACAGATATTGGATTGTTTTGGTGGCCGTTTTTAAAAGGGTCTAAAACACTTTTTTTTTGTGCCCTGTGCACAGCAACACATACCTCTGCCACTCTGCCGGTGCCCTGGTCAGCTTTCCTAACTGGGAGCGCACTCATCACAATCTACTGTAGGTAATGTACTGTCTATATATGATTACCTCACACAATCCCATGTCAAAAAACCCAAACTATCCCTTTAATATGAATAAATTAAAAAAATATCAATATATTCACAACACAACTCTTTATTTTAAGTATTAAGAATGAATTACAAAAATAGTGTATCTTCACACTAATAGTATAGTGAACAATGGGAAACGTTACGCAGGGAAACCTTTTGGGTAGCCTCCAAGGTTGTATTCCCGTGGAAATCCAGCCAGCTGAGTGTTGTGTACACAGGTTCAACATCATCCTTTTGAATCTAGATTTTTCTAAAATATTACAGTAAACAGGTGCATGGCCTTGCAAGTAAAACAGGCTGTTGGTTTGGTAATTGTCTTAAGCTGGATTTTTTTGTTGGATGTTTGTGTGAAAAGAGATAGAAATGCACCCAGTTAAGGTTTTGTTTATGAGTTTCTGTGGTCTAGTTGGCCTGATTGCAGGCCTGATCATCAAGCTCACCTGGATTTGAAGGAAGATCACCATACTGTGCAAACACCCTTTACAATTACACTTGCTCAGACCAGCTCTTATCGTAGTTGCAGTTAGCCTACACATGTACACATTGAGTTTGGCCTCTAAACTTGACTTTTACATTTTTCTCTATTAAACATTTAATGGCACTTCAAAATACGTGTTTTAACATTTTACATTGGATGCACTATCATCAAAAATGAAGGAAATGCTAATTTTCTCCATGTGCAGAAGATGTTTCAATAAAAGTCTTAAGTTGGTCCAGGGCTGAGTTTTCTGGTGTGCAGAAAGCCTTTTCTTCATTTTTGAAGAAATTTTACATTTGGATTTCCTGTATTTGACAAGAACTAAAAATTTTACTGCTGTACAGAGGACTTCTGAGCTCCTCATTAATAAAATGTTCCAATTTAAAACATGAGCAAAATAGTCGAAAAAACAGGCAGGCTCTCTAGAAAACCATAATAAGCCAACCTAATATTCCAGCTTATGCAGCACACATTTGAGTATGTGTGTAGTGGAGAGCGAGACGGAGAGAATTGTGGGAGGTTTGTGTGGCAACAAGTGAGTGTGTTTGTATCGGAATGTGCTGTTATTATTAGAGATCGACCGATATGGTTTTTTCAGGGCCGATACCGATACCGATTATTAGTAGTCAAGGAGGCCGATAACCGATATTTGGAGCCGATATTTATTTGCAATAAAAGGGAAAATATTGGCGTGAAAATTTTGAATAATGGAAAAATTCCACTTAACTTTGTTCAAATGCCTTTAATCATATGTTTATT
>NW_019524663.1:168393-240591 GCF_002814215.2 Seriola lalandi dorsalis | reverse complement strand
CTGGCGACAGAGTAGTGACAGCAGACAGAGAGGCGCGGCTGCATCATAGCCAAAATAACCCAGTTTTAAATTGATCTCTTATCGGCTGTCGAATTTTAAAAAAGGCCGATGCCGATATGCGTCAAAATGCTGAATATCGGCGGCGATAATCGGCCCGGCCGATAATCGGTCGATCCCTAGTTATTATTTTTTATCTCATAAAAGAACAAGCAGGGGAAAACAGCCATTAACTTTATTCTCATAACACAGTGAGCGTGCCTTAGTCCACTGAGCCACACAGACGGCGGCGGCTGGTGGTGATATTGGGTGGGTGGGCTAACAAATGCATTATACCCATCAATAGTTCATCACTGCAGCAGCCCATCCGAGATACAGCAGTTACAGCAATGACACTACAGAGCAGTACCCACAAGAATGGCTTGACTCACACACACACACACACACACACACACAGACACACAGACACACACACACACTATTTTACTATTTTTCTCTGTACACATTAGCACATGCCGCTTTTAACAAAAACAAAATAAGCAAGAATAATGGAATGATTAAACTAAACCATGTAGCCTACAACATGATAAAACGATTCACTGGGGGATGCACTATAACACATGTTGCTGCTGTTTTTCATTATATCTGTTTTGCAACACATTGTGGCGAACCTCACGTCCCTCATCAAGTTGACAGGCGATGTTATCTTTACCCAACATTGATAACTTCACACTAATTTTGTTGGATAAATTCACATCCACAAATCCTTATCGATCTAAGCAGTATCTCCTCCAAAAAGCAAGCACGGGAAACCCAAAAGTGAATCTTTAGCTACACTTGCTGTCAGCCGGTCCTTTGATTGAAACCAAGTAACACAGAACTATTTTTTCCTTTTGTCTCTTTGTGTTATCTGAACATTGCTTGGATGATGTGTCCCCACTCTCTTCACTTCCAATTTTTCCTCCAAAGACATTGAAGAAAATGGATGAGAAAGTAAATAATCCACCTCATTCATGCTAACACTCACCAGTGCAACAGTTGCTCTCTTCTCCCCTCCAACTCTCGCACTAATAGCACCTCACTGTATGTACCTCTGTACATCCACTGTCATTGGTCAAAAGTCAGTGGCCTGTGGGCTGAATGAGTTGCTGCTTTAGGTTAAAACAAAATGTAAAACAATCTGTTCTTTTAACACCAATATTGTCATATTTACTATAAAAGATAGGGAGGGCTCAGCCCTATTAGCCCATTCATACCAGCCGTCCCTGCACACAGATGCTGTCTAAGCCTGCCGTCTGATTTAAAAATACGAGTATTCTTTCCATATGGTTTCCAGCAGAGAGATTGACAGTGAAGGGAAGATGCTTGAAGCTTTTCCTCTGGGACCAGTTGACAGCTATATTCATTCTTGGTTATCCTCCACAGGCATTTTTACCGAGAGCTTTCTAGGGAAATACACAGTTGACAGATATGTATCAGGGACTTCAGTCATATGCAGATGACACGTGCAAAGGGAAAATGGCTGGCAGGG
The DNA here is from genome assembly GCF_002814215.2 of Seriola lalandi dorsalis. Lineage (NCBI taxonomy): Eukaryota > Metazoa > Chordata > Actinopteri > Carangiformes > Carangidae > Seriola > Seriola lalandi. The sequence continues at coordinate 239,063 of NW_019524663.1, read as the reverse complement.
CCAGGGGGCATTGGCCAGCCCTGCTGAAATCAGTCCCAGTGAAACTCTCAGTGAATTGTTCTAAATTTTTGATTAATAAATACTTAATAACCACTGTCCATAGGTCTCTCTTTGGTGTTGGAAGAGGTGTTGTTATTGTTGTTCCCAATTAATATTGCTCTTTAGATGAAAAGACAAATAAAGGGCACAGCTTTGGGGATGTCCTTCTATAAGTTACTTAAGTGTATTTAAAATCTGGATTTGGATTTACTGCCGGCTTCAGTCTTCATGTTTTCATGTGGAAAAAAAAATATTTCAAGAGAGGCATTGGGCATTATTGCTCCCTGTTATATTTGGTCACACATATTTATTCACACGTGTTGAATCAGCACTGCACTTTGAGAAAATTGGATAGACAAGTTGTCCTTTACAGTTTGGCATTTTCAGTAACAACTTACCATTTTTAGCTTTTTTCAGTTTGCTTGCTTATGACAGTAGGTGCCAATGAGCAATGGGCCGTTAGGCGGTAATTTGAATGTGTGTAGGAGGTGGTGAGGGCATCTGTTTTGCATGCAGTGTGCAGTAAATTATCACCAATAATTCGATGTCTGTGGCAGTTGGAATGTGCATGTCTACAAACACTTCAATAAAGAAAGAATTCACCAATCATACACGCCTCGTCTGTGCTGGGCAGGGTCTCCCCCTTTTTTATTTCAAATGACATGAGCCATTGGTTGCACAAACAGGAGACTTACATCATGTTTTGTCAGCATACAAGGTTCAGCATTTTATAAGAGACTGCTCTCAGATCCAGAAGTGGACCATGGTAAGAATAAAATGTGGCCCTTCTTTCATTGTGGAGAAACACAGGATGTCTCCTCCGCCTAAGACAAAATCTATGCGCATCGGCATCTCATAATCATGACAAAGACATCACTCAAGATTACATTATAGACCAGAGATCCATAGAATAGACCACTAGACCACTAAATGAGAAACTTTTCACGTTATTATGATAGACAGCAGAGGACCACAAAAGGACAAAAACTAATCTTGGGGACACGAATCAGACCTTTACTCACATTGAGAAAAAACTTTTTTAACCAAGCTGTTTTCTTGCACCCAGTAACTATAAACACAAAACCATTGATTGTTTTTTTTTTTTTTTCCTTGAAGCCAGAAAAACTCATTACTATGACTTATTTGAAAAAAAAAAATTGAGTAAAACTTATCGGTTACTTGGACAGATTGCAGGACAAAAAAAAGAGAGAGATGGCCAGAAGAACAAACATGAACAGATATGGAAAAGAACAGACAGATAAAGGAGAATCAAGGAAAGACATTGACAGACAGATGAACAGACAGCTGATATACAGATAAAAAAGCAGGCAGGCAGAGAGACAGGCAGACAACAACATCAAATTCTTCACAGTAAAAATCTTACACGGTTAAACGACTTGGAATCACTCAAACTCGTGGCCTCTCATCAACTTAGATGCAATATGAAGCCCTGGAGATCCCATCAGGAATAAAAAGATCATTTATTTTGCAACGTTTCCCTGATTTACCAACTTGGATTACAGTTTCTGTGGATGTGAAATACTATATCTGTCTTCCTCTTTGTTTTCCCTTCCATCACTCTCTAACCTCTTACCTCTCTTTCCCCTTCCTCTCTCCGTGTCTTTGCTTTGATGTCTGAGCGCTCAGGGCCACAACTGCTGAATTAGTATTCCCTTCATGATTATTGTCTGATGGGGGTTTGGGGGTTTTGGGTGGGGAAGTGGGTGTGCAATCAGTAAACTGTGTAAACTGGAAATTGAAAGTTGACATTGTTTCTGTGTTCACGCTCCGACTAAAAGTGGACATATTCAAAGAGATTAAATAGCCAGTTCAGTTAAATTCAATGTAACTTTATTAAACTTTATTTGTCTCTGGGAGGAATTTAAAGGCACAAAATAACAAACTGTACAAATTAAAACGACAATAACAGGAAAAACAACATCATTGATTGAGATCGCAATCTACAATCTATCAAGACATTTTGATATGGACATATGAGCATGTTACTCTTAGATGAAGCACAAGACAATAGTGAGAGTATTAGACTCTCTGTCTGCTGAGTGGGTGGACTGCGATGTACATTATGTGTCGGTGCAAAAGTGGCGGCCTGATATGTAAGAAGACCATTTAATTAGACCGTCGGATTTGAGGGAGAGCAATCAGCTGTCTGCATCAGTATGAGTCAGCTGGGACAGTTGGATGTCTGATCAGCAGACATCAGTTAATCGGTGTGCTGTCACTGACGGCATGGCCTGTCAGAACCACGTATTTGCGTGTCTTCTTAGGTCTGTCTCGATTTGTTGGTCGTTATTTCTGTCTCTTTACACTTCATGTCCAGTTTGCCCTTCTCTCTTTCCGTCTTCTTCGTCTAGTCACTCAGCTTAGTTTTGGAAAACTCATTTAATGCCTGAAGAAAGCTTTTGAATTGCAGAGTTGAAATTATTCTCCATCAGTATGAGAGCACTACTATTGATTTATGTGTCCAGCCGCCCTGGGGTGGCATGCGTCCTTGTAAAATCAATGATTAACACTTCAGTCAGTCAGGACTGTCAATATCTAACCCTTGTGACACAACGTCAAGACTTTTGGCTTTTGGTTTTGACGTCAAAAATTTTATTTTTCCCTGCTAAACTTCCTCACTCATATCCTGTTACTTCTCTGCAGTCGATCTCCTTTCTTCTACCAAGTGCTAATTCTTCCATCTCTCTTCCATTCTTTATTTTTTTTTGCCTTCTTTTCAAAGCTCTTCCTATTAATCCATTAGTGGTCATAGTCTCACAGAGCTTCATAAAAGAGCACTAACTAAATGTTTTTTTCATGATAAAAGCATTACACATTGATATCACCAATTGGCTGAAATGTTGCAATGTAATAAATGTTCACACACGAGTTTGCATTAATAATGAATGATTAAATGAAAGAGGAAGAAAAATGTTCATGCTTCATACCGCACATCTTCTCCATGTAATTTGACTTGAAAAAGGTATTTTTTATGAGTTGAGCATCACTGAATTCTAAGAAATCATGCTGAAACCAGGCTGCCTCCACTGCTTCTGTCTCCCTTGGTGAATTTTCTTTCTTCACTTCTTACCTTTGCTTCTTCTATAGTCACTTCCTCCTCCGCTAAGTCATGCCTTTCTTGTTTAATTTTCTGCCTCTTCATCTTCATTTGTCACCTCATCCTTCGCCCACTCGTTCTGAACCAAAAACCACAGGTGGATGTCCAACCACAGCTGAGTAGCGAGAGAGTCAGGCCGTCTCCTGCTTTAGCCTCCGCTGTAGCTGTGTCATGTCTCTCAGGCCTGGCTGACCTTCACACAGTTCAGAAGAAGGCAGAGGACCTGTCACTTCCACATGTACACACTCAAACACAAGCACACACATGCGATATAATACACTAAAAGCGGTATGCATTCACAAATAACATGCACATCTGCTCTCACGCACACACACACACACACACACACACACACACACACACACGCACAGAGCCTTTAAATTATGACAAATAATTTGCTAACAGTTTGAGCAGAAAGCTTAGTATGTATCTCTTTCTGTGCATTTTAAACAGGCGTGCGCGTGTAAACATGCACGTACCTTAGCCTGCATTTCTGTTTTAAATTTCTTTTAACAACAAACACACGCCAGACTTATATTTGTCTGCCAGTCAAGTTGGTACACAGTGTATCACAGTTTTTACAAAAGCCAAGTAAAGGCATTTCTCTCCTTTTATATTTGTTCCACTGTGCAAATTCAAAAGCATCACTAGTGACTGAAATACTTTTTGACAAAAATCATACTAATAAACTAACCAACTGTCTACCCAACTAACTAGCCATACAGACAAACACATGATAGCCTATAAATTCAAGAGCATAGCCAAGTTTCTTGGCTGAGTGCAACTTCAAGCTGAACTTATCAATATATATTTTTATATACTAATAATAGATCACATGACTATTGTGAAAGGTGTTGCATGTGAGTGGATGTTAAATGGACTGCACTTATATAGAGCTTTTCAAGTCTTATTGACCACTCAAAGCACTGTACAATGGAAGCCACATTCACACACACATTCATAAAGCGCTTTTATAGCACTTTTCTGCCATACATGCACATACACATACAGATGGTACATCAGGGGCCATTCTGGGTTCAGTATCTTGCCCAAGGACACTTCAAAAAGTGGACTGGAGGAGCTGGGAATCCTTCGTCCTACCATAGAGAATTATCATCCCATTGGATTAAATATTATCTAAATGGGTTCATTTTCACTGTCATTCTCTAATTCGTGTCATACTTACTCTATTTACAATACTCTATACTACTCACATTGAGCATTGCATGTGTTTTTTCTATTTTGGTGTATTGTGTGTCTCTTTTGCTCCCTTCTCCATTGTTTCCCTTGCTTTCTGTCTGGCACTTTGTGAAGTATTGTTGGTGCTGATAACTTGCAGTTGCGTTCATTTTTCCTCATGTGAAAGAGTGAGGAGAGACCAGCCTTCACCTCCTCAACAAGACTGTTTCTCACTGAATACAAGGTTTTGTGATCATAGAGGTTTTCAGAATCTTATCAACATCTGACTGCTTCTTTAACAGCCTAGCTCACACTGATTTTGATGCAGCTTCATCTACAGGCTAATACAAGTTTCATGAATCATTCATGCGTCAACGAGAACAGACTGCTTCAGATTTTTTGGCTTTTAATTAGGGGCATTTATTGGCCCTCAGTGTGAAAGTCTGTTAAAATATTGACAACAGTAACAAAAGACCTACTTTTGCATGTACAGTACAGTATATGTCCAAGATGAAGCAGCTCAGTTGCATGGAAATTACATCGTCACTGTTGCCTGGATACAGAGACTGCTGGATTCTGTTAAGATACTGAGATTCAAAATCCTTTTAAGTCCTCCCTATAAAGTTCGGCTTGGGAAAACCTGCCATGTGACTGTAGATAAAGCTGTGTTCTGTATAGTATGTACCATATATGGAAATACATTATCATATTCTATCCAAGTTCCCTGCAGCAATTCAAACGGCAAACGCACATCCTTTTTACATCAGTCTCCAGCAGTGCAGAAAAACGTGAAAAACAAAAGAAAGAAAAACGCGGCGTCGAAACCTACAGAAATGTTAAAAGACTGACAGCCATTAAACAAAGACAAGTTCTGAGCATATGCTGTAGAAGCGGAGCCAGTGTTTTCACTCTGAAAGAATTTTCAGGCTGATAGTTCTCATTTCATGGGAACTGAAATCTGAATAACCCTGAGGCCTTATTTGGCAAAACACCAGTATTCAAATGTGTGTTAGTGAGTATGCAACGAAGAAGCGCACGCCAAGGTAATGAGTTTGTGTGAATGTTGGTGTCTGTGTTTGTGTGCATGTGTATGAATATCAAATGATGTCATCGCTTCTGCAGCCCAAAAAGTTAAAAACACCCTTCTGTTGTTCTTGCAAGAATCAGGTAACAGCTCCTGGAGTTTTAGAAATGATCAAGGCAGTTATTACATTTGTAGAAACAGTTTTGGTGCTGACATGAGATATAGGAGCAGAGCTGAGAAAGAATAACAAACAGTAGAGAGGAGGAAGGTCTAAATCATTTGCAGAGACACAACCTTGGTACTGTACTTTGTGTAAGTGTGTGTGTGTTTCTGTGTGTATGTTTGGGTCTGATGTTGCTCTCTGCAGTGTGTACTTGTGCGGATAGAGCACTGTTGGCCTCTGGGAACATTTTATACTTTACAGAAATAAATGCTTTTTGTTTTTCAATTGTGAGCCACTGAACCAGCCTTGACTTAAACTGAAAATAGTTACATTTTCACACAAGTGACAACTAATGGATTGAGGGTGGTTTTGCTCAGCATAGTTGTTTGTTCTATTATTTGGGTTTCAATTTGGTATTTACCTCTCAGGTAAAAGCAGTTAAAAGTGCTGATAATTGCCTTCACCCTGTGGGATACTGGAAAGAAACTCAGAGAAAAGAAGGTGGCTATTATTTCCGTACTGTACGGTGAAACAGAAAGAGAGGCAGCCTGGCTTTTAAAAATTTTTCATTTTTCAAAATAGTGTTTGGCATTCATGTCAAAGCATGGCAAGGACACACACATATGCATTTTCATCAGAATGTCTTATGATTTTATTCTCTTATAACATTTTTTTGTGGTAGAATTTTAGAGCACACTTAATTTGTGAATACCCGGCCTTTCAGCTCTTATCACCTGGGTGAAGTGAGGGGACATGCAGCACATATCTAACCATGAATAAAATTTGTTCACTTTATTTGATTTTCTTAGAGGGCTTTAACTGTGCATTTGCCTTAAAATCAAGTTTTGCCCATTCCATCTATATTGTATATCAATGAGGCCCGACTGAATATTAAAACCCCCAACTCCAAAAGCTTTTGGATTATTGCAGAAAATAAGACAAACAAAAGTTTATGATACTTTCAGGTTTTGTTCAGCAAGATAATCTTCACAAATGAACAACACTTTTTTGATTTTTGAAGCCTAAATACAATCACCAGAACTGAAAAGCTAATGTAAGGCTATAAACAGTCTGCACCACGGTCACATGACTTCAACATCACCACTGCTAAGCCTCCAACTTGTCAATTGATTCGGTGCTTGCCTCTTCTGTAAAAGCCCTCCTACAAAGCTTTCCTTTGCTTAGTAATAGTTTTCAACAGTGTGAGTATAAACACAGGTGGTTTTCATGTTTGGCATGATGATGTTCAATGCCCTTGACAATCTCTTTAGGTTTAAGACACGCAAAAGCTTTAAAAAAGTCACAATTGGGTTATTTACTGGCGTATTGAATGTGGTAGAATTAAACATGAAAACTAGAGACCTTATTTCAGGCATCTAACCAAAAACCCATTAAAAACACATTGAGTGGACCTAATAAACTCACAATTTGGTAGATTGGAGAGCAGTGGTAAATACTGACAACAAATTTTTAAATTGTATTGGTTCTAACTTTAGTCAATATTCTTACTCTAGCTATTGCTCAGTTTTGGGGGGGGGACATAAATTTAAATTTTGCCCAAAAACAGACAAGTTAAAAAATACATATATTCAAAACTTTCCTGTAGGCAAGTAGATTCCCTGTGATCAAAGTAAGAAGGCAGATACACTGTATTTTGCTATGCACTGCCGTCCATCAGACTGCTGACCTCAACATCCCTGTCCTCATTTTAGTTTCAGCTAGAAAGGACTTGAAGCTGCAAATTTAGAACACCTTTGGTTCATATACATTCAGATGGTCGCGAACATGCACACACACTTTAACCTGCAGTTTCAATGAGGAAAAAAATCACTAGCTACACAGGCTATCATCATGGGTGGCTACAGTATCTTCAGGCTGGTGCCAGGATGACTGCTGTTACAGATCACAGTTTTACTATCTTGCTATACCCATGCGGTTATATCGCTTCACTTCAGTAGTGATTGTGCATCAAAGACATTTTATACCAATTTTCCATACCAATTTTCCAGTGTAGGAAACAACTTTGAAATCTGTGGGCTAAACTCACTAAATCATGTTTACAACCAGTGTCTGTTCTTTGTGCATTATGTTGTGAAATGGCCAGAACTATAACATTAACAGGCAGGAGAAGACCTTTTAGTTTCACTTTCATTTTCACATTGCTGTATTGTTTATACAGTGAGGTTAATTCAGAACTAAAAACATACTGTAATCTGATGCCACAATAATTGAATTGTTACAAACCCATTTTGTATAAATGCTTTTTTACTGGACCCATGGAATCTATCCTGGTGCATGATGGACACCATTACACTATAATTCATCCATATGTGTTGGCAAATAAATATATATTGATTAATTCTAAGGGCATATGCAAAGCCCCTCTCTCACTCTTGAAGAGTTGAGCATTGATATTTGTAGGTACTGCTTTGTCCAGTCAACATAGACCAAACTCCTACTTGAAGAAGCTATATAAATACTGTAACTGTATCCTACTTGGGTGTCTGCAAAGTCACTAACTCACAGAGTGGTAAAGTGACATGGTTAAAGGCTCCATGAGTTATATGAGTTGTTTTTAAAGCTGCTGAGGGACAGCAGCTAAAATGTTTTTTTTTTTTTTTAGGGCTGGCTCTGGTCCATTCTACGTTTTTTTTTTTTTTTCTCTTCATTAATTGGCATTATCCACACAAGTAAACACACTTACTTGTGCAAGTGCCCATAAGGTTGAGAGAGACACAATCCCAGGATGGCTGATTCCAACAGCAGAAGGTGGAAGCCTACCATCATGTATGAAGTTTCTCTTTTGACAGTAGAACTCATTGTGCATATATGACCATTACATTTCATCTGCTTAATTTAAATAATCCAGACTGACTCAGACATTATCCAAAAGGAAAAGTTTAGCAGCTACTTTCAAGGGAAACACTCAGCATCAGTTCATCCAGCAACAAGGAGCATAGCAACTAAAGGCAGACTTTGTATTTACCCTGCGGACAGCAAGGACGCCAGTGCTAGATGACCTTAGAGGTCTGTTCAGCTCATCGCTTCTCTGCATGCCCAACAATAAAATATTTGGGGACCGAGGAGTGAAGCTGCGTAGACATCCATTGAAATTTGGCATCCTGATTCACCAAGTTGCAGTCTGTTCCTCAAGCATGTGCGTTCATGCATGTAATGTAATGTAATGTAATGTAATTTTTGAACCATATGCTTGATTTTTTAGTTCAGAGTGAACCTTCATTGTATGTGCTCTACCAGGTTTTTAAAAATTAGGTATCCTTGGATCTTTGGATTTTCTGCCATATTGGAGTTTATGTTTTATGTTTTTTTTCAAAATTTGTCTAACCTTCAATGAAATTGGCACAAATGACCTTCAGACCAAGCCTCACAAAATTGTTTCAGATGGATTTTTGATTTTCAAAAGTGTTTGTCCATCACAGCCAATTGAAAATGTTGGCAAACCCACCAAACAGGAAGTGAGGTCATAGGATCATAGTTCATCAGGAGGTAGCTCAAGATACCTTTGACCTCCAGGGGGCGCTGCAATAAGAACATTTGCATTTTGCCTCATAAATGTTTGCACTGTAACTGTGCATTTGCCTTAAGTTCCAAATTCCTGCATCTGGTCTTTACCAAAACTGACACAGATGTTCTTCAAACCAAACCTGAAGAAAAAACTCTTTCTTTCGTGTTGTTGGCTTTTTGATGCTTGCAGCTATATTATAGAGTGAATCCATTCAGTGCTTTATACACAAGCAAAAGAATCCTAAAGTCAGTTATGTTGTGTCCTGGAAACCAGTGAAGTGATTTGATTGAAGCATTAATAAGGTCTTTTTTCTTAGTCCATGTTCTTCATCATTAAGATACATCAGTAAACTGTAACTGCCTTACTTTTCTCTGAGGAAGGTTATTACAGTGATCTATTCCGCAAGTTCCAAAAGAGTGCATGCTCTGAGTCTCTCTCACCACACGAGGTCACACCATCCTGTGAAAGTGTAAAAAAAACCTAACATTTATTTGCAGACTGCAACCCTGTTTATCCAGTGTTCTCACTAATCAGTAGAGGGACTGGGAGGCTGAAGGCACACAAAGCATGTCAGCACACATGAACTGCAGAAATCAGCTGGGGAGACTTGGGGGGACAGCCTCTGAACCCTTCATGAAAACACTATGGTCTCACAATTCAGCCAATCATTGGCTGGCCACTGATCAGCAAAGTGATAAGACCAACTAAGAGGAATACTGGGTCATTGTAATTCATACTGGATAATATGTTCCTCTTAGTTGCTGAAAGAAAGTCAGTACTTGGGATTCGATGGCCATTTATATCCTTTATTGGGAGGTGTTGGTAGATCAGTCCTTATTGGGTGGACATTGACTGCACGTGCAGGCAAATTCAAAAAGCCTGTTAGAGGACTGCACCTCGTTTCCCTGATAAACAGCCAATAAATTTGTGTTTACCAGGAGAAGTGTAGGTTTCCTGTTGTACATGATGTTTAGCAAATCATTTCACTGGAGAAAACGTAGGTGCATTTAAACCCACAGAATAACCCTATCCAAAAGTCAGTCTTAGCAGTGGTATTTGAACAACCTAAATACTTGGGACTGAAAGTAATTCCTCGCAAGGCCATCAATGGAAAATGTACTGTATTGAAAGTAGTCAAGTTTTGTTAAAGATTGGCATTGGCATGAATCTGAGGCATTCTAATGAAAATCTAAAGACAGTTTTTTTTTAATTTTTGGAATGACTCAAAATCAATGAATTGAGATTAATTTGTGTCAAGATACATATATACATATATATATGTATATATATATATATATGTATATATATGTATATATGTATATATATATATACACTCTGTCCAACTTATATATATATATATATACACTCTGTCCAACTTGTGTATTGTGTATGGTGTATATATATATACACTCTGTCCAACTTGTGCTTCATTAAAACTTTAACAGTTTGGATGTATCAGAGCACACTACTTGGTTGAGATCACAGTGGTGGTTAAGTGATATTAATGTCAATACTGACTTCTAGTTTAACAGAGAAAATCTGTGGTAAAGTCAAACTGTTGTTTGTCCATCCACCTTCTGACCTCCACACCCTTAAAGATATGATACCTGTTTTCTCAATAAGCTTCTCACTATGACATGAACTGACAGTTTTCTGTCAAATGGCTTAGAGTGGTTTACTTTTTCATATGAGAGTTTTCAGTACTTGTAGTTTTGTCATTAAGTTTCTCATTTAAAGTGTGAAAAGCTCGACCAATCAGAATTTAGCCACATTTGCATTAAAATGTAATTATCGTTGTGGGTTTGTTTGCTTACTGATGTTGCCAGGATACTGTCATGTACAAATCTGATAAAACAACAGCCACACAGTCCTGAACATAATATATAAATAACAATTTAGGATGTTTCTTATTCAAACTGTTGACTTTGATGTTGCTTATTTGATCTCAAATATTCAATGTTACATTTACTTAAGATTTTGATGTTTTATGGCCTTTACAGCTGCTGCATATTCTGTCTCGTGCTGATTTTTGAGCAGAATGATTGAATCACATGCTGGAGTAAACCTCACTCTTCGTCTACGTGTCTATGTTACGAAATTTACCATTTTTGGTATTGACCTTACCTGAAAATGACCCATTTATTAATAACACAGCAAGGAGTAAAGTTTACCAGGAACTAAAAACCATTATTGCCAGGCACCATGCTAGGCGAAACCTTTTTCACAATGTACTACATTTATTGAACTGTATGTGACTTTTAGCCCAAACACAAAAAAAACACCTACACCAATCATCCTGTACAAGTTCATAGCTGGATAATGAGCTAACAATGACTGCATTAGACTTCCATTAGTTTGCATTGTTTAGTTAAATGATTAAACATAAATATGTGTCTGACCACTGGCCTTTTCGTAATTTCTCACAGCAACATTTTCAGGATCTGGTTGTGGTTGTGTGTGTGAATGTAATTATGCAAATTTCTTGCAATTGGTCATGAAGTCTAAGATTGTGTATGTGTGCATACATGTGTCCTTGTGTCCGTGTGTAATGGGGTGGCACATTAGTGGCATCTGTAACAGGGCTGAAACAAAAACCTCAGCTGGCCTCTTTTGTTTTAGCAGCGCATATGGTCATGTTTAATTCCCTTGCCTTGTATTAGAGAGTGAAAGAGCTTATTATATGGTGTGAAAGAGTTAGGACGAGTATTGTATGCATGTGTGAATTAATCATGTTAAGTCAGTTTCGTGGTCTTTTCATCAATACATTTCTCTTGGGGTGTCTGCAGCCGCGTGGGTGGATGTGAGAGGTTTCACTCGAGTGCGTGTTTGTGTAGACTTTTTCTAGTGTGCGTGGGTGTGTGTTTTGAGGCTTTAGTGTATGTGCATGATAGTGTGATGATTTATGTGTGTGTAATTTGGGGGGTTTCCTGGGTCTGCTTAATATCCCCACTGTTAATCAAAGCAGATAAAAGTGGTGGTATAGAGACAGATCATGCTGACAGATCACAGACTGAACACATCTGTACTCTTTCTCTCTCGCCCTCTGTATCTCTCACTCTCACACACACACACACACACACACACACACACACACACACACACACACACACACACACACACACACACACGCATTGATTAGGGCAGTATAAACAGGAAAGTTATCAGTCTCAGGGGTGGTACTGGTTTCACCGGAAGGAGAGACTGATATAAGGAGCTATATAGTTTCCACGCACACACAGTCTGACTGCATTCCTCTAAACTAATATTAGACAGCCTCACTGCATTTTATAAGGAATACAGTCGTCTAATTTCTTTTATAAAGAAACTCCTTCTCCAGGCTTCATGGTGTGTGAACCGAAACATGAAGCAAAAATAAAATAGTAAGAAGAAAGGGCTTGGTTCCTCAGATATGAAAAAAGAAAAACACGGCTTGTCAGAAGAGATGCTGCACTACCTCATGTGGCTTCAGAGCAACAAAAAGAGCAAGAAATATCAAAGCCAAAACTCGCCTATAGTGTTATTTTTTAATCTCATTCCATGTAGAGAATGACTCAGAATAAAGGCACGTGTAATGAGATCAATGTTTTAAACAAAATACTTTAAAATGACTAACCTTTTTCTCCTCCCCTCTCCTTTGCTTTTGCAGTCACAGGGAAATGCTTTTTCTCCAGAGGAGGTCGGGAGGGAAATATTTTATTTCTGTGTTGTTTATTTTTCCCTTCCTGGTTTGCATATCTTTAGCCTCCAGCCAAGTGCTGTTAATTAGGTAAACAGGTAATTCCCAGCACGAGCCAAATGCTCCGTGTGCCTGTATGCATATGTGTTTGTGTGCACCTGTGTGCAAGCATGAGCACATGTGTGTGGGTGAATACAAAGGCCCTAAAATAAGCAATAATGTAAATGCGCATGGAGAAATAGAGTTGAAATGCACATAGTGACAGGGAAATTGAGAGGTAAGTTATGCATGATGTCATGCATTATTGAACAGCAGCGTTTCAAAGGTGGAGAAACACTATTCAGAAGGACCCAAAAAGATTTCTTTGGGTGTCGATTACTGTAAGTTGCTTTCATCTGAAATAGAGAATAAAAAGAAGACTAAGATGGAGAAGGAAAAATAGATATCATGTAAAAGGGACATACAGAGAGAGAAAGTGAGAGAACTGATATATTCCCTCTCTGTGTGTCAGGCTCACTGGTGTGTGACATGTCCGTCTCAGTGGGGACATCCTGCCTCTCTCTCCCTTTTTTCTACCCATCACGCTATCAACTTCTTCTCCATCCTCTGTTATTGCAGCATGTCTCTTCCCTTCACAGCCTTGTAGTTGTTCGACCTTGACATATTTTATTATTTGTTTCCCTCACAATCACCCCCCCCCACAGTCCCATATTCACTTCTCTGTGTATCTATCCGTTTTAATGTATCCATTTATTCATAAGATTTATCAATCATTGTGTATCATCATCCAGATTGGCTTAAAGAGGGGGTGTGTTTATCACAACAGGTGGTGGTCTGTCACCATTTATTGTGACACAGTTGAAACATTCACACCCTCCAGTCAGACAGAATTTAAGTTAAGCTTTCAAATGTTACAAAAGAGATGCATTTATGTAAGCTGAATTAAAGCGGTTATGCAGAACAGGTTGCCACACTGTATTATCATTTTATTGAATAATCTTTTATTGACAAAAAACTTTTTCATGCTATGCAAAGAAAAGAGCGATTTATTTTAGTGAAAGTGGAGTTCTGATTACTTTGCTGAAATTTGATAGTTGAAGGAACACCTAACTGCCTTCAAATTACAGTGATGGAGGCGTATTCATATTGGTTAGTTTTAGTGATAAATATTTGTTTTAGTGATAAATATCAGCATTTGGGCCTGAAAATAGCAGAGTCCAACCTAACAAAGCTACAGTGTGAATCCTAAACAATGTACTTTTTCCCTACACAGCACTTTTCACATGACAAAATCAGTGTTTGCAAAGAAACCTGAAGTGCCACCACACTGTCACTTTTTAAGACTAGCATGACACTCCTCTTAAATCTGCTTTGAAAACAGTGAGTCCCGGCTCCATACAACTCCAGGCCTCAGCAGCATCTCTAGACAAACTGGAAGACACTCAATGGGTTTCCTTGTATAAAAAAATAGCCATAGTTTAATGCAACCTGTCACTTAGTAAACCAGATAGGTTCCAGGAAACTACCTCTTGTGGTACACACACAACCTAACAGATGAAAACCTTGTGCAAAAAGTAATAAGATGCAGTAAACACATTTGATCAAATAAATTAATAATTGTCGAAAGTTGTAGCCAAATGAAACCAATGAAAGACGGCGAGAGAAGACGTCTCCTTAGCAACAGAGCCAAACACTAAACCAACACAAACATCAAACTATCAGCTCATCTGTCTGGGCGTACCTGAACACAAGAAAAAACAACATGAAAACCACAAGACTCATCAGCTGCCTATATGCTACTGTTAAGTGTCTGTTTAACTCACATATAATCAAATTTCACAGAAACATGTTACACACCATGTCCAAATACCACCCTAATTTTGATGCAACATCAGAAATCAAATCAGTTGAGGACTAAGCAAAACAAACAAAAAAGAAACAAGTCATGAAAAAAGCTGGCGTTTATCATCAAACACCATTGACCCAAATGCTCAGTGTTGCAACACTATCATTGAGTGCCGTCAATCACCACTAACTACCTGACCTGACAGTTACATCATAAATCTTGGAGGCAAGTCTTCTGAAGAGTCACTCATTATCTGCCCATTCAAACAGCTCCCCTCTCTGTGGTGAAGGGAAGCTGATTATGGAAATGAGAAATGAGTTTCTCAAGGTTAAATACACATTGTGAGACCAGTGTTTATGCTCCCATCAAAGTTTGGAGGTAGGGAAGTTAGTGACCTCAAAGCAGGGAATGAGAAAGAAGTGTTTTAACTCCTATTTTTCATGCGTGTCTTGTTTTAATATGTTTGGCTTGGCCAGTGTGGGGCACTTTAAAAGCCCCTGAGAACTTGGTTTTTCCATAACACTAAATATTCATGATAAAATAAGCAACAATCAAAGTTAAAGTTACAGCGAAAAATGTGTCTTCAGCTAGTACTTAATCAGAGTTTTAAACTCGGTGAATCTTCTTCATCAGGAGTGTGTGTGTGCGTGTGCGTGTGTGTGTGTGTGTGTGTGTGTGTGTGTGTGTGTGTGTGTGTGTGTGTGTGTGTGTGTGTGTGCGCGTGCGCGTGTGTGTGGGTAGTGCTGGCAAGACAAACAAGCAACATTATTAGATTTTTTAAAAATTGTTAAATCCTATTTGGAGCGCTAAAGTATGTGACATCACCTTTTCTAACTGATCCTTCCCCCTCCCCTAAAAACCAGTGAGGAGAGCAACAACAGCACAAACAGAAATCTGTTATGTGAAATAACAATAATAGAAAAGTTTTTGTTCATGTAGCATTCTGTTGTTTGTAGTAAAAGACTGATTGAGAAAATGTGTTTTCAGTGGTTCAGCACTGTTATAATAGTATTGTAGTCAAATGCTTTAGGGCTTTCCTGTTGTGTACCTTGCAGCTGTGACTCAATGTGGGAGTGTTCAGCTAGAACAGCTTGCTGGAGAAAGACATGGATGTCTTTGAAACAGCCAGCCAGCAGCTGAGTGTCAATGTTGCTGTAGTGTACAGTACAGACCCATGTAATAGACAAGATCCTCAGAGTAGTTACCGTCAGTTTCCTTAATATGCCAGACAAGCAGGTGCTCTCCTTCAGTTGTCCTTGATTGTATAAAACTGACAGTTCATCCAAACCACAAATGAACTGTGTTTGCCACTTGTACAACGGTGGACTTCTTCTGCTGTATGTTGAGCCTCTCGAGCAGCAACTTTGCTTAGGCTGTGAACAAATCCAGCATCCTTCAGAAGTGCAATGCTTTTGTTGGGGACTGTTCTCAGCCACAGAGTTGGTGCTCTAGTGAGTGTTTACAGCAGCAGGAGGGTGTATGTGGGAAGATAAACTACAGTGCCCGTGTTCATGATAATGAAGGAACATGTCATCCGCAGCAACAGTACGGTTCATTAGGACGCAGAGGAATAAGCTCTGTATTAAGTTTTTGTTACAGACGATACTTTGTTAAAGATGAAATTCATTGGTTTTGGTTTTTTCAGGGGATTTTTTTTTTTTGTGAGTAAGAAAATTATAAAACATTTCCTGTATGATTGGTGAATGATTGGCTCAACTCGGGCAACACAAATCACTCAGCTCATTCAGAAAACCATAGCCTATTTCAATCTACTTCACATATGGAGCAAATATTTGCATTTTAAGACATTTAACCTCCTAGGACCTGGCGTCCACATATGTGGACCTCACATTTTGGGTTCTCTAGACCACAATACTAACTTTTTCTCAACAAGGGCTTGGTGACCACATATGAGGATATTATACTGCCACTCAGTAATCGAAATTTAAAACTAATGTCCTCATATGTGGACATCATTTTTCTCAGGTCCCAATCAGCCTATATAGCAAAGAATAGAGCTCGGGTCTTAGGAGGTTAAGATAGAAACCATAGATATAAAGGGATCGAATGGGCTATACCATTCACAGAAATGTTCTTCTTTATCAAGTACAGAAAAGGAAGTAATCAAACCACAGGGATTCCAATCATGTGTTTGTTAGTAGGGGAATGGCTCAGCATGCCATGGCGGTCCCCTGGGTGTCTCCCTACGAGCCACTGAACGTATACAGAGTTACTGAAATGGCTAACATTAGATAATGCTTGGATACGCACAGTACCAATGTAGCCTTAGAGACACCATCTGAACAAGTGGAGATAACCTGAATATGTAATTAACTGACATTATAATGGTTGTAGCTTTGAATGGTATCCATAGCAAAAAGCATGGTTAGGTCTCTTATGTCTCTTATATCTCATGAGAAATGTCTTTTTTTCCCCTCCAACAGAGCCTTGTAGGTATTTGTAAGAAAAGAAATAACAGGCCTTTTTAGATGATTGAGGGATCTTTGCCTTTCAAACACAAACAGTAACTTAGTTTAACTGCATTCAGGAAATAACAAAGCCACATAGTCTGCTTCAAAAGAACAATATGCACTTTCCCATAGTAATCAAATCCTGTCTCCTAAAACAACTGCTCCATTCTCCAGGAGTCAAGAAAGTCACAAAATATCATTACCATCATACTGAATTGAGTGTAATATTTTATATACGTACATTTTACCCTTTGACAGCCAATAAGATGATAAAATAATGGAAAAAGAGCAATGGGAGGAAAGGAAGGAAACATGCTCAATAGTTTTTATGTATAATAGTAATCCAATTTGCCTGCCACTCTGACTGATTGCAATCAGCAAGGGTCCTTTGCCTCTGTATTGGGTCTGAGGCAAATGCTGCTGAAATCTAATTGAACAGCATTGTGTTGTGTCTCCATGAGGCGCTCCACTTTACTGTTTATTGCCTAGCTGACTGACTGTGCGCATGTGTATGTGTCATCTCTCCCTTTCTCTCTCCATCCCTCTCGTCCTCTATTCTGTGACTCCTTTCTCCGCTGCCAGACAGTTTTCTTTGTAAAACTACAAAGTCGCCAGTAAACGCTGTCCAAACCTTTTGCCGACCACTCTAATCAACAAAAAAAAAAAAAGAAAGAAAAAGGAAAAGCCTGGCAAACATTTGTAAAATGGAAACAAAAAGTTAACTTGTTCCGACTTGAAAGTTCTGCGCTGCAATTATAAAGTGGAGTGACTCAATAGTTGTTACTGAGAAAGATAAACAAAGGGAAAAAAAAGGAAAAGATCACTTTGCTTTATCACACTTTCTGCTCTCTTAGCCAGCCCAGTTAAAGAAAAGTTGGGGCTTTTCAGTGGAAGGTCAAGCTCCAAACACTACAGCCCAGTTTTACATAAATATGCTCCGGCCTTCTGTTCAGTAACACATCACTGTGGTTTATGCACATTTCTCTCAAAACATCATGTCTTTAAAATGTTTATTATATCAAGAGTTACTTGTTATATAAAATAGGTGGATTGCATCTATATTGGCAAATAAGTGGCACAGTTACAACAAAGTCATTCAGTGTACCCATCACAACTAAAATGTCAACGATATCCTGAGGGTTTTTTCTCTCTCTAGGGAAATTAACACAGACTCCTATAAATCCAGACATTGTAATTAGACAAAGATACCACTGACTCCCATAAATCCAGAGGTTATAAGTCTATTTCCTGTCAGGAGAGCGGCGCACTTCCTGTTAGAGTGACAGAGGAGGTCAAAAGTCAAGGAGGGAGGTCAGCAGTCTGTTTCACATCAACACCCATCAGCTTTGTCTCTGCCTCTGGCTTTACGTTATAATCTGTTTCTGCAGCATTCTTGCTTTCGATTTTACATCAATTCCTTAAGCCGTCTATTTGATTTTCAGCAGCACCCCCCCCTCGCCGCTCACTCTTCCCCTTTCACTTTCTCACTCCATCTCTTGTTGCTCCTCTCACAATGACATGCTCTCCTCTCAGTCCCCCAAGGCTAGGACACACCAGAACAGACCTGACTATATCGCCCATCCAGCCTCCCAAATTAAATTACCATGGACAAAACAGAGTAATAAAAAGTAATGGGTTGTTATACAAGCTACACACTCGAGAGCAGAAGAGTCCGTCAGCACTCTGATTCACAACATTTTGTTTGTTACTTATTTAGCTCTTGCTCTGATTAACTGACTTAAACAATAAACAGGTAAGGACAGAAAGTAAAAGTACATGCATTATTGTTTTTAATCATATACAACAACATTACTGTTACCGTACCCAAAAATACCACATTAAGATAGTACTATGAGATTACATTAGGTTCAGTATTACCTATTATGGAAATTAATGAATATTACTTCTGTACTGGAATGTAATGGTCTAATCTATGCTCTACTTTATTTGATGGAAGTCTACACACTGGGCTGGCGGGGGGCATTATTTTAATGTAGGATAGCCACATTGCAGTAATGATACAAACCCTCTCAAGACATAACACAGTGGTTGAGGAAACTACTGAGTTTAGGACTTGGGCTTGAGTCAGGAGTCAGGTCAACCTTAAATTGGGACTGTAGGCCGAGAAGAGAAGAGAGAGATGGTCAAAACTCCAGCAACACTTGTAACAGAAAAATGGCTTTATTGTGAGACTTACACTTAATTGTGACTTGGAAAACAATGGATTTGTTCAACTTCTGGACAACACCATGAGTGAATGGAGTGATTTGGTGTCAGATACAGGCTGGGAACAGTTATGCCATTGAGTGTTTTACTTTGTCTAAGCATCTGTGTGTATGTTTGAGTGTTGTCTGTGTGTGTACGTGTGTGCTAAGAGCAAGCATCTTTATCTGTGAACAAGTGACATAGTTAGCTAGCTTGAACAGATAAATAAAGCTTTGGTTTTCTAACACTTTTCTATATTATATATGAAATTCTTTAAAATGCATGGAGCTGCAGCCCGCCTGTGTTTTTTTTTGTGAAATGATAGCTTGTGGAATATTTTTCTGATATTTCATTTTAGGGGTGCAAGTCAGAGGCATACTGACATATGTGAGATCAAAATGCTCACTGTGTATACTAAGGCAATTTTTTTTCTTATTTATGAGTGAAATATAAAGACTTATACAAACTAATCTTTCAGTGGAGCGTAGTATAACAGTGTGGTGGTAAATTTTGAATGCAACTAATTTTGTTGATATTGTTCTCGTGTTTTTGTGTGTGTGTTTTTTTTTTATCATCCTCCCACTTTTGAGTCATCCTTGTTTGTTGGTTTGTTTATTTTTTCTCACTTTGTTCTGGCACCCCGTGCTGTGCTGACACATGCAGCCATTCTGTTATGCCACTCAAAAACACTACTTTGCACCACAGGGTGATACTTGTGACGTCGTCCTCAGTTCAGTGGCTAGTTGATCACAATATGAGAACGATAGGATGTGGCTGACTAAGATGTAAAAAGGGCAGTTAATTGTTTCATATATCGGGTAAGGGTTGGCTTGCTACTATTTCTGTGCTTAGTTTGTGTCTGAGTGTGTGGCTACTCAGCCCAGTTACACATTCAGTTTGAGCAGGGACCTGCTCTTCACAGTTTTTCTGTCTTCCTGCACCTTCGCCAGGTGCACAGAAGGGGTCCTGTCACCTGCTTCAGAGGGGGGATTGCTTAAATAACTGGATCTTGAATGTACCCTAGAGAACCAGTGTTGTGCTCATGTTTATTTCCTCCATAGGTCTGGGCCTTAACTAGACCAAGAGCAGCCTGGAACGTGCTTCCTGAGTCTAGTGTTGAATTCCCAGATAGCAGCAATAATGCCCACACAAGAGAGGCAGCTGTGCCTCAGGGAGCGGTTTTCACAATTAAGGTTTGGGAGCCAGGAGAGTGTTGTCCACCTGACTTCCTGTACAAAGTCAAAGGCAAAACATGAATGATGTGTCTGTGCAAATTGAAAATGTGTGTTTGAGTGAAACATTTCTGCTTTTCCTGAGATGCTGAATTCTTCTTAATGAATGCACTGAGACAAGACACACACACACACACGCACACACAAAAACACAACTTCCACAGGCACTGTACATGCTGTTGGCTTTAGTTGCAGCTAAACGTTTGTACTGTTGGTGCATGAAACACCACTTCAAAAACACTTTTTTTTTTTTTTAGATTCACTAAAGTAAAAGTAAAAAACTTAATGATGGCAGATGTGTGTGCTGTCATCGCAGTGCACCGGCAGAAAAGTGAGAAATAGCCTGCTGAGTGTACACCAGGTGTGTGAGTGTGTCCTTCCGGCTCTGAGAGCCGAGAGAGCTGGAGACATCTGACTGAAACTGTGAGGTTTTAGGCTGTTGAGACGTTGTGCGCACACACACACACACACACACACACACACACACACACACCCACACCCACACAGTCAGACAGGCTGAGTCACTGGTCTGTTCCTGTGGAGTGCTGATAACAACATTTGCTCTGGGGCCTCTGGAGCAGGGAGCAAGTGTGTGTGTGCTCTTGTGTCCGTGTGTGTATTTTTGTGTTGGCCTTCATGTGTGCAAAAGCAGTGGAGTTTGAGCAAAGGGTAGAATGAAAGAGTCAAAACAAATGACAAATAGTGGTCATACTTTTAAAAGTGTGTTTTTGTGTGCCTGTGCGAGGGGAAAATTGTACACATTCATTAGCCTGTGTGTGTGTGTGTGTGTGTTTGTCTGTGTGTGTGCCTTCCTACATAAAACAGGAGCAGCAGAATCTTTAAAGTAGCTTCTGTGACACAGGAGCAAAGACGTGCGGTGAGAGAGAGACAGCGAGGGAGATAGATAGAGAGATGGAGGCAGAAAAAAAGAGGTTGATCAGGAAGAAAAAACAGAGTGACGCAGAGAGATGAAGACGATTGGGGGAACAAAGCTGGTGAGTTGAGGTGAAGGAAGAAATTATCAAGGAATGGCTAATGAGGAGAATGTAACACAGAAGCAGGAAATGGAGAAAAAGTGGTCTTTTAAAAGTGTGGGGTTCCATCACACCTAGCACTACTCACCAATTCAACAGTTCCTTCACACATTAATTCTCTTTGCTCACAAATCACTTACTGTAAGACTAATTGGCAACAAGAAACCCCTTAAGCCTGATAATATGACACAGAAAGCCTCAAAGGGTTGAGAGAATTGAAAAGCTCTGCAACTGACACTTGCTCTACCCCTCAACCCTCTACATTCATATTGTTATCTCATATCTGTGTAACTTATGCCACATTATTCATCCATGTGTCGTGCATTTGCATTTGATCTGCATATCCTGTTCATGGTTGCAGGAGGCGGGGACCTATCCAAGCATGAGCAGCAGGGGTTCACCTTATCAATGACAATCATACCTTTTGTTCAGGTCCACACATACAGCCCCTGGCCAGTGCATGCACTAAGAATACATTCCCACAAGGCTGGCTAACTCTCACAGAGATGGTTAGTAGTAGCACATAGTTGTCGTTTTAACTTTACTGCTACAGAGCCAAGGACTGCTTGTGCCATTATTGTTAAAAAGCTCACTATACTGGTATGGGAAATACCAGCCTAGCACAGAGACAGTGACAAAACTAAGATAAACAACTTAAAGTGGAAAGATTTGGGATTACATGCCACAAAAAAATCAGGATCTCAAGGAACCCTAAAAATGTCACAGCTACTGTATCCGGTAAAGATTCCAGAGTAATTTAAAGATTGATGAGTATATTCAAGCTCTGGTTCTGCCCACTCCAGTTATGACCTGAATGTAAGTAAAACAACCCGGTAAAGGTGTTTAAATGACGACTTTGATAATCATTATGTTGCCTGTGCATGTAAATGCTCGGAGTGTGTAGAAAAATAGAGATTGAATGAGAGGATGGTTTGGGGAGATAAGTTGAGTTAAAAAGAGTAAAAACTGGAAAAAGTGAGATGCTGACAGACAGCTGAGAGGAGCAGAGGAGGGGAGATGAGTGGAGTCCCCCTGGGAAAAGTCTCATCTGCCACTTCAGACAACCCAACATGATCCCCTCCAAAGCACCTAGGTACAAATCCACGGCCTCTCCTCTGTCTCCCTCCCTCTTTACCAGTGGAGGTGAGCACAATAATTCATCCAGAGTCCCACAGGAATCGTGGGTGGAATACCTCTTACTCCGCAAAGCACTCACCTCTTTGGCTGGTTCACGCTTCCTGTGTGGGAGCTGCTGACGTAGGTGTCCATTCTCAAGATGGCCATATACCTTGAAAACTACACTGCTTCACTTTATGAAGATAACGTTTCCAAGTACCCCCATAAAACAAGCAGTAACCCCATAAGAGCAGACCTGTAGTTCTAGTGTCTCTGTACTGTTATTGTGTGTCTTTGAGAGGAAACAAAGTAAGTGAATGAGTAACATGTGCTTGTAATGCACTGTATAGAAAAACTTGATCCGAACGCAGAACAAATGCAGTGAACACAGGGGTTTACCTGGACAAAAGGTGGGATTTTAGTTTGCATTTAAATTTAAATGGCGTAGGCCACATTCAGACCAAAAATAGCACTGCAACCAAAAACAACAGCAGAGTGCTCCAGCAAAAACGTTAATCCTGGCTCAACTTTTGCCACAGCCCAAGTCAGCATCATCCAGATTTGCAGCGTACCACGTTGTATTAATATAACTTTATTTTGACATGATTGAGATGATGGAGACAGATCAATGTGTTGCTGCCCTGATTACTTCTGTGTCTTGGCACCTGATAAGCCGTAGAGCTGGCATTCCCAGCGTGTTTTTTTTTATCTTGTCATCAGAACCTGTAGCAGCATGCCAACACCAATGCAGTCCTTCCCATTTTTAAAACATGGTTCGCGTGTGGCTGGCAGGGGTCATAAAATAAGCAGATGGTCATCAGAACGATCTGTGGGCTTAACAGCAGCCAACTGTAGAGCGGATGATTAACGGCAACACTGATGTTCAACTGTATCATCTTATTCTGTGTAAGATGTATAAGTATGTACATATGCTTAATCTTGTTTGGAGGGAAGGAAGAGGAAATATCTTCTTTACAGATTAAGTAGAAATATGCAAATATATCAACTATCATCACTTTTACCTTCACAGGATTTGTCTTAATTTACTTTAGTCCAGCTTGGTATGCGTCTGTTAATGGAGCTGCAACTTTCTTTCACCTTTACTCAAGGCACTACTGCCCATCTGTACCTCCAATCCAAAAAGTTGCTAGAAAACACCTTGGGTAGCATTTGAGAGTTGCTGGAGGAGCAATGGCATTGAATACATAAAAAAAAAGCTTATTGTCGTGGAAACTTTTTGTGCTGTTAATTTAAATCTGTTCCCATTTCAATTTCTTTTCACAAGAAAAATATGCCGTCACATTACCCAAAAAACTTGTCAGTTGCATCACAGCTTTAGTGCTTCAAGGCAGCACAGCCTGAGGGGCTATTGCCAATGTGTTGCATTAATTACAAAGCAAGTTCTTGGTGTCCATGCAAATTCTGTTGTGTACTTTGTGTTGTTTCTCGTTTGCTGCTTTTGTTAGTAAGTATGTCAACTCGCCATGCTTCCTGGAATCAAAAAAAAAGTCTTTTATGATGAAAATACATGTGATTTATGTGGAAATAATCTTGGAAATAATAATTGAAGGTTGAGAAATGGCAATTAAAGATGATTTTTGGCCGGTTACTTTGCTTCAAATGAAGATTTGTACTTGTGGTACTTTATTTGCTGGGCCTCTTGTTGTGTAATCTATCCTGAAATAACCATTATTGTTCCCAGTTTTGGCAGAGAACTGCACTAACTTCACCATAATCAGTCTCCTGTTAGTTTTTTCTTCCCCTTTTCTTCAGTTCACTAAATTTCCACCTCCTCCACCTCATTCTCCTTCATTCTTTTCTTTTCCTTTCCTCCTTCTCTCTCTGAAGACACATTTTTAAAGTACAGTATTTGGTTTATGATAAATATATTCATCAGAGGCGAATAGAAGCTACAGCTGTGGCTTAAATCGCTGCATGATTTATGAACTGCAAACTTCACAGCCACCTTCATGGCTAAAAGATTTTCTCCAGACTTTTCAGAGACTTTTTACCAGAAGATTTTATAGAAAGTGGGCAGATAATTAATTAACTACCTTTGCTTTTGTTTTTATGGACACAGGGTCGTTACAGTATACATGCTTAATTAGAGTTAGTAGATTCTGTCTAATTTACTGGATGCTATCGTATCTAAGGAAGTGAAACATCAGAATAAAAATGAAACATTAATCTCAGGTCATGATAACAAAGGCACAGTGGCTTTTACTGTAGATTACTGCATTAAATCTACAGTTTTCTTTTTTGGTACAAATCTTTTCATATTTACTAGATGAGCAGAGCTTGTTTTTAATATGGTTGTGAATAATGCATAACGAATGTATTTTTATCATAAAATGATGCATAGTTCACATCAAAGGGAGACATCAGAGTCTCCCAAGATGCCATTTTTGAAATGTAAAACATAATGAATAGGCATAACGAATATAACAAGCTTATTTCTCTTTAGAGATAAGAGCCTCTATATGATAGGAGAAATTAACAGTATAAAGCTCCTCCTTCACATTACATAATGCAACGAGCTTATATATTAAAAGCTTGTGTCATAGATATTACAGCTGTTTCCACCTGTGCGTGTGATTGAAAACAGCCTTCTTCATAAATTCTTAGAATATAATAATTCATTATTCCCTTTTTGCTTTCCCTCCTCCACAGAGAGGCCGAATCAGAGAGTCAGTCAGAGAGCAGCTCCCCTGAAGCCTGGTGGAGATTTCAGCCCGGTGGATGCAAGGCTCTCTGGCTGAAGGTCAGGCTCCCTATTTACTGCTGTCCTTAGATGCATCATGCAGCTTTGATTCATATACACACACAGGGGTGAACATGTTCTGCAATATGTGAACGATTAGTTGTGGTATATTCAAAGTGAAAGCACATAAGTAACCTAGTTTCCCAAGAAACAGCCTATAAGGTGAATTCATGCTTCTCCCTAATTTAGCGTGAATCAGCAGTGCAGCTACCCAGCCTTCATGATCCCTGAATTCCAAAGCAGAGCTGCTTTTCCACCTTGTTAAAAGGGTTCTCCAATGCACAGCGTTTCTCTGATAACCAACACTCTCCTCTCCCTTCAGGCAGAGTCGGAGAGAGAGACAGAGAGAGAGAGAGAGAGAGAGAGAGAGAGGCAGGCAAACATCCAAATGTGTTCCTCCGTCAAAGGTAATGAAAGAAGCCCCGTATTCTTTGATCACACAAGGGCATCAAGCCTGCATTAGTTTTCTGAAATATCTCAGATGCTCAAAGCCTTATCTGTTTGTACACACGCACACACACAGACACACACACACAAATAAACACAAACATTCATGCACACTTTCTTTTGCGGATGTCATGGGCACAAAATGTGCATGTAAATACATCGAGCACGTAAACACACATCGAGAGGCAGAGACACTTTCAGAGCTGTCAAAAGTAGACGCATCTCACACCACAGAGATAAGTAGGTGAAGCAGGGTTGATTTCTATCACTTTTCCAAATGATGTTGACGCCAACAAAAAGCCGCCTGTCTTGCATTTTCCTTTTATCCCCCTGCACCACCTTCATCCCTTTCTCTCACTTCAGGTGAAGAATCTTCCAATGGAATATTTCAATCCTTCTATTTGTACGCACCATTTTCTTCTCATTTTGAAGCAAACTCTCCTACACAACCCTGATGCTCCCTGACATATTATGAACATAACAAAAACAAATTTTTGTTTTCATTTAGAGACGTCTTACGGTTTTTCTTAGTGATTGTTGTCAAAAGGCTTTATAAACTACCAGCAAGACTTGTCCCGGCGTCTTCTCTGTTGATTCTTTTTGGATCGATCTGTTTTCCTCTCTCTAAATCCCTTTTCTGCCAGCGGGGTGCCTTTCAAACACACTGAGAAACAGCAGCGTGTTAGGGGTTGGAGGTGGGTGTGGGGCAGCGGATGGACCCAACAAATATCACACACTGGAGAAAAAAATGTGAGGAGAGAGATAGAAGCTAGTGAGATAGGGAGCGTGGGCCCCTTTTTCAGGGTCACTTAAGAAACATTAAGTTGTTTCCTGAATGTGAAATCAGGGAGCTGGTACTGGGATGGGGGTGAGATCTAATGTATGAGGGCACGAGACGGTAAAAGTGAGTTAACTGCTCTATGAAAGGTCCTGGTTGGCCTAAAAGCTGTGACATATGCATTTATCACACATTTGAAGTGCTGAGGGTGTGATTTGACTTAATTATTAATGCTGCATACTACAATATTTCTTTGGCCTTTAAGGAATAGTTTCACATTTTGGGAAATTCGCTTGTCTTAAGGAGAGTAAGATGAAAAAATATCGATACCGCTCTCTCATGGGTGAAGGTTAAACCAGCAGCTGGTTAACTTATCACAGCATAGAAACTGTAAACGTATTAATTAACACATTACATCTTGTTTGTTTTATCCATACAAAAACCAAAAACCCAAGTGGTGCTGTGTGTTGGATTACTTCCTGAAACCTCCTCAGGTTGCCTGGAAAGAAATAGTTGGGTACATAGCCCTTTGTAGAATCCCAAATACTAGTTTGTTTTGTATCTATTAAACAATCAACATATAATGTATTTACTAGTGAGCTTTAGAGGTTCTGGTAGGCATTTGTTTTTATTTTTGGTCAGAACCAGGCTAGTTTCCCAAAATGTCAAACTATCTCTTTAAGCATTACCTGCTTTCTTAACGAGCAAGAACAAGAGCTTTCAACACCAACATGAACTTGATTTAGAGGTGGATTATTCACTTTGAGGTAATGTCTGAAAATCATAATTTCATCACACCTCACTACGATGAAGTCAAGACTTTCTTGTCCTCTCAGACACAAAAACAGAAGGAGAAAATGCAGAGAAATGAACCCATTAACTCAACAGCACATTATCCACATCACACTGTCTGGACGAGGGCGAGAGAGGGAGAAGGTGGAGGGCTGTTGGGAAGTATTTACGGGGAAGAAGCCGAAAGGCAATACTGTAAATCTGGAAGAAAAAAAAAAAACTGTATAGTGAAGGAGGTTCAGGGAGCTACAGAGAGAGAGAGAGATAGATCATAGAGGGCAGTGGAGAGAGGGGCGCCAGAGAGGACAAGAAGGAGAGGTTGATGTGGACGTATAATGGCTGATGCTCAAATTTTAGTGGAAAGCTACAGATCAGTGGACTGGTTGTAAGAGGTTTTGGATTTGATCCCCTCAGGAGTCTTTTTAGAGTCTTAAAAACTGGGACTCTGTGGTTGCCACACTATGTTAAACGAAGTGTTAAAGGAGAGCTAAGCCTCTATGAGACACTGGCGTCTTGTCCAGAGGGCCGCAGTGGCACCTAAGCTGCTTCACAACATAGAAACAGGAAATAAGATCTTGGCTCGTGACGCAACATGGCTTGAATAAGGCATACATATTTTGGAAAACATTATACAGGGAGTCATGTTGAATGGTTTCCTTTTAAATGGCCGTGAAATCAGAATGACGGAGGAAAGAGGGAGTTGAGTAGGAGGTGGCAAGGGGGGAAATAGGGATGGAGATGCGTGGGGGCGGAAGTAAGCAGAGATAGGAGGAGAAGAGCAAAGGAGGAAGAGAAGAAGTTGGAGGTGGAAAGATAAGAAAAGACAGGAGAGGAAACACTGGAGAAAGACGTGAAAGGGAGAGGGGGAGGAGGAAGAGGAGGACAGAGAGGAGCTGGTGGAGAGAAGAACCGTCTGCAAGAGAGAGAATACAGAGCTGTCGCCTTGCTCCAGGCACCACATTTCTGTCAGCAATGGCATCTTTATCTGCTAAATGCACTTTTGATGCCTCGCCACATATGTTGCTGTAAATTACTTTTAAGACCCATATTAGACGATGAGGAAAAAGGGACAGAGATGGGGGCCAGAGTGCTGCGGGTCTTTTTTTAATGGAGGACAGCAAAGGGAAGATTTCTGGCACCAGTTTTTCTTGGGTGTGTTACTCACTCCGCATCACTGTTTTCTCCACCTCCTTTCCTCTCTTTCCTCTTTGTGGTCATCCTTCCCTTTCGTCATCTACCTCTTCATTCCTCCTTCTATCCACACATCTCATGTATCCCTCCTCCTCTTGACCTACATGCTTGTTAGACATTCTTTACTGACTTTATCTCAGTTTTGGTTGTGAGGAAGAGATGTATGTAAGGAATAAGAGTGCATTTATATAACATGCTAACAATCAACATATTTACCTGTAGTCTAGTATCGTCCATACAACTAATTAAGTTCCTTTCGTAGATAACCTTATTATCTGTGCCACTTGACAATACAAATCATCACAGTAGCTAAAGGCCACTGTTTTTATTTTGGTTATATCTGGAGCTGATTTTAGATTGTGTTGAACTAATTAACTTGATGGGTTTTTTTTCCATTTCTGTATCTTTCTTTATTTAGAAAATCATGTAATGATTTAGACTTTTACAAAGTTAAATCAATTCAACAGTACAGATTAACAACCCCGTCATCACTGGATACACACTTGGCATGCTAACTGGCTGGTCATTTAAATCTCTGCTCCTCGATATTGAGATACAGAAGTATTGAATGTCTGTTTTAGAGTATGCGCGAACAAGCTAATGGAGCATTTTTAGCCCCTTTAGCAAGCGTGGAGCTGTTAGTGTGGCAGAGTTTATAGGTGCCATCATAATTGCAACTAGCAGCTTGTCTCCTTCTGCAGACTGAGCGCCGCAATCTGCGGTCACAGCAATCACACCATGCTCCAGAGCTTCTTTAAAATGTAGCAGTAAAAAGAAGGAATCAACACTAGAAATAAGTGTGACTGCATTTAACGCTCCACTGCTTTTACTGTGGATGTTAGGCCAACCTGGAACATTTCCTGTATTTATAGAGGCAAAGTCATTATACTATTCTTGGGCTGTGGCAACGCAATTTAACAGCATGCTAAAGCTCATCCAACAAATTACGTGAAGTCACGACTCATCACAGTCTTTAGAAAGATTCCAAACAGTTCAGTGTGAAACTGAAAAAAAAAACACATAGTGATCCCAATGTGCAAATGAACGATATTGCACATTTGTATAGATAATATACTACTATGGCTTTTCTTAATTTACATGAGTATTTATCTTAATTACCAGGTACTTAACTTCTTACTATCGAGTAAATTAAAGTAACATTCTTGGAGGATGGTAGTGAATGCAGCTCAGGATCCGCATGCAACATTGTTGGAAAGAAAATGGCTTATTTCTATGTACAGTTCATATGTAAGTACAAGTGAGCAAAATACTTAGTTACATGTCGCGTCTAAATCAAATCCCTAATCTTTTTCTAGACGGGAGAGGAAGTAGTCTGGTAGACCTTATGTAACTGTTGCACAATCCTTTCGTCACATTGATTCGCACTTTTGCAAACCTGCCCATATGAAGTATTGAATGCCTCTGTGATGAATGCCACAGGCCACTCATTACCCTGCAGCTTGTATGTTTCCACACAGAACAAGATCTCCTCGGCGGATATCACATTGCGTTTTCTTCCACTTGAGACAGAACTCAAGTGGAAGGAGGTGGTCTCACGTCTTTAGCAATACCAGAGCTGGTCTGTGAGATTCTGCGAAAATTTTCATTTCTGTTGAAAGGCTTGTTTTTCTGTTTCCCATGAGAGGGGCACGGCGACCTTGTGCAAGTAATGTTGCAGGTACAAGTATGAGAGATGAGTTCGGGTCAGTGGAGAAGGAGACAAGATGTCATACTTTGAGTATAGAAAAGGTTCAGGCTGTCGTGCAGACAACTAAATGAAAAAAGTTGTGTTGCGATCTGACTTTGGTCAACATGGAGTCTAAGATCACACACATGATTTGAAATCATATAATTTGGAACCAAGGAATCATCCTTTTCCAGGTCTTGAAGCTTTAAATGCAATGTGAACACAACTTTTATTATGTCCATTGTCTCAGTAACTCACTGGTCAGGTGGACACACACAAAAAAAAAAATTTAAGCCCCATACTTACTGCTGGCATGCGCTGACCTGGTATTGTGTGCTCAGTAAGACTGAAAAGGCCAAACACATCCAGGCCAGTGTAAGAGGAAGCTGGTCATGTTCTCAGTTGCACTTTATGTAGGTTTGTCTGGGTTTGTTTGATCCACAGAGCCTCCTATGTACAGCAGGTTTGTGCAGGTGGTTGTTCTGTTACACATCCACGAGCCAAAATCCTGCTGCACGCTCAGTTCTTTTATGATGACAGGCAGCTCTGGTGTTCCTATTGTATAACACCAAGCTATTGATGTGGAGGTGTCCGTGTAACATGATGGGATTCCATTCATCACTGTCTAGCTGAGTGTGTGTCAGAAACCTGCCCACCCTCACTAACCTGTTTGCATGAGGAACGGCTACCAAGAGCCACCAGACTGCTGTTAATAGTATTTCATTTGATATTCTTGACTTCTGAAAGGTGTCGCTTCATGCAAACTCCGTCCTGCTTCTTTTCTACTGCATGGACTTGCACCTATAATAGCTAAAATGAAAGGACTGAAAACTTGTAGGAACCATTAACTTAATTTAGCCTCGGCAAAAATTCATAGCTCTTGTCCCCAAGCACAGAAGCAGTTCAGCTCTTAGAACTTTATTTACATGCCACAAAAAACCAATTAAAGCACAAAAAAATACTCAAGGTTATTAAGATAGCTTCAAGATAGTCAGTTATCTCTCCACAGAGAGTGTGTGTCCTTGTTTGGGCAGGTGACATCCCTCAATTGGGAATCCCCTACACGCTGTGTGGCTCCCTGCTCCTAGACTCCTGTAGCCAGTGGCATGTTTTAACACCGGTCAGGTCAGGGTTGCCCCTTGATGAAAAGGTCGCTTTGCAGACCGCACACTGTCAAGAAGGCCACTGCAGGCAGGGCTTCATCTAACTGTGGCTAAAACGGCAGAGCAAAAGAGAGAAATACAGGCATGGCACTTCATTTCAATTACCGCAATACAGCTTGATTTGCTCTTGTCTTTTTGCCCTTTGGGTTGGTGCATCGCAGTATTGGCCAGCCCATTTCCAGTGTTTTCTTCCTCCTGTGCCAGTTCCTGTTTTCTGCTCCCTTTTCAAAGTGTGCTCATTCATTCAGTCTGGATGAAACCAACCCTGTCTCCTGGATATTATATTCATATACAGCCAATATGCTTTCCCAAATAAGTTGCGGTAGGAACATAATCGCTGGGTGAATAATGTTCAGAGGCAATGTTTTGTTTTTTTGTTGTTTTTTTTTTTTTGTTGTTTTTTTTTGTTGTTTTTTTTTTGTTTAAATGAATGAAGCACCACATTTATTAACAGCAGCTATTTACCAGGATATGGTCGGAGTGGATGGTAGGCGAACAAAGCAAACATCTATCACACCAAAAACAGGCCTTCTTATATCCGTAGTCCTGTCTATGGTTTGGTTTAGGCAACTACTGCACTTTAGTTTACGTAAGCAAAAGATCATAGTTTTGGTTAAATGTAAATACATATTTTTCTTTATCAAACAGACCATGATAGTTCTCCAATTTTTAACAAGTGCTGTTAGTGCCTATACATAACCATAAAAAAAAAAAAAAAACACTCACACAAGATCACAACCCAGTAAATCAAAGTCAGGCAAATAAGCCCAATGCACAAAAAACAAGACAATACAGCAAAATATTCTCTCCATGTAACGTAAAGTTTTCTGAGATAGAGGGATGCACTGTTAAACATGTTGCTCAGGCTGTTGATCTAGATTAAAGGGAATGATCAATATCAACAGACTTAACTTGGCTTTGCTGTCCCTAAACTAAAAGTAGCATTGTGACATCTTGTCCATCGCACCAAAGTTTTATTCTTCGACTGTACAGAAGAAGAAGAAGCACGACTGGCATTTTGAAGAGGCTGATTAAACAGAAAAAGCTAAAAGAGCTTCTTAAAGCTAATGACTGAAGAGTAAGACCAACACTGTTGCATCAAAGTAATCCCTTTGTAACATTACCACATGCAGAACAGAACAACTCCAACTGTGGCAAATAGGATTTAGCAACTTCAGGAAAACTTCAGCCGTTTCCCACACGGATCAGTGACACTAAAAACATTCTGCTGTGTTTATTCAGAAAATAACTTTACTTTTCCTACTAAAACCATTAACTCTGTTTGACTTGTTTTACTTTTGTTGTACAGTTGAATGAGCTCAGAAGGCATGTGTTTGATTTATAGCAAAGCTCTCCTCTCTATCACAGTAAGGTTGAGTGGACAGTCCAGTGACACACACATTTAGTTAAAGAAATCACCTCTTTGATTCACACAAAATTGTAATCTACTGTGCACATTGTATCTGGTGGTAGTTTGGCATCTTAACATACTTGTATAAAAACAGTACTGCAAAAGTATTTTATTAAAATTCACTGTATTGCAAAGATATTTTTAAGGTGCATAATGTGCTATACCTCACAATTATGGAAGTTGAATAGCCTACAAATAAAAACGCCACTAGTCATCCCCTTACAGATCTTTTTTTTTTTTTATCTTAATATGGAGGTCTGAGCAAAAAAAAAATACAAAACACATTGTGAAAATCAAACACAAACACAAAATCCAGTTTGGTTTGACCTTTTTCTTTTTGATTAATAAATTAATTAGTTTAATTAGTTTTGTCTATGCCCTTGGTAAAACATCATGTCTGATTTACTGAGTGTGCCTTTTCATCTGGGATGTATGCATCAACCGTCATGACCCATCATAAAGGATCATCATGAAGGATAATGATTTGGGATAACCCATCAGGTCATGAGACCTTAATGAACTTTTCTGTGATTTTTCATCCAAAACCATTTCGGATTAGTACTTTTCTTCTTAAATACTTAATGCATATGGCCTGTGGGATTTTTGTAAGCCATGTAATGGAGGAGAAACAACTCAGCCCCAGTCTTTCCTTTCCTCTAACTATTCTTAGGAGGCCATCTTTGATTATAATTCATTATTTCTCTCCCTGCGTCACAGATCTCGGAAACATGCTTAACTATCCAGTGGGGAAACACTCATAAAAGCACCAAGGGAGTAGGACCTTGTCATGGAATCCACTTTTTATTCTTTTGTCTTTCTTGAAATATATCTAGTGCATCTTCTTGTCTTCTTTATTTTTGTCTTTGAACGAAGAGCAGACATTTCTTGACCTCTCTGGCATATTTAATCAAAACATGCGCCTTTACAGTTCAACTGGCACCATGATAGAATAGATCATTCCTCTGGTATTTTTCAGTTCCTCTGATCAAAGTTCTGTCTCAGTGCACAAAATACAACAGCACACCGTTTACTGTGAGAACACCTTGTGACATTGTGAGGTTGACATTTCATTCAGAAGCAACTTTCTTATAATAAAGGCTTAAAAGTCTCCCCACAATGCTGAACACTGTTGACACTGTTCTGTCAGCCAGATGGTTGGCACTGGTTTTATTTATTGAACCCAAGGCTGACTAAAGAAGTAATTCTTTTCTCATTAATTGCAATAATGGACAAACACCTCTCCTTTTGAAATAAATATAAATGATTTGCTCTCATGTCCACACATCATAATTTTTGTAAATCCAGTCCATCAATGGGTGGTCTAAGAATTAAATGCTTCCTCTTCTTCTTCGCTCAAGATCTTTTGTGTCCAACGTTCAACAAACAAACTGTCAAGTGGTTGGCTTGAATTCACAGGACAGTCACAATGGGCCCGGTTTCACACTTGTAAAGAAACATTGAAAGTTCTCAGCTGACTCACTCGGCATAATTCACATCTCATCTTTCTTCTCTTTGTTCCAAATATCATCAACAGTCATATTTCAGTCATTTGCCAAGACATGACTTAATTCACTGCTTCAGTTTCAATTCTTACCCAACAGCCTGTCAAGCTCTTGTGCATCATATCAGAGTTCTCACGTCCTGCTGTAGATCAAATAAATCAAATACTTAGAAACCTGTTTGTTTTGTTATATAAACATCAGCAACAAATCTGCTAAAATGCAGCACATTTGCCAAAAATGATGGCACTGTAGAGTTCAGTTGAAAGATCCCACACTGGCTCGACCTTATGCTTTGGTTTTGTTGCTCTCTTTGCTTGGGATCTTGCTTATTAATCCTGTGAATGTTTTGATAAGGATTTCCAAACATTCAAGTCACAGATAAAAAGACATTTTTGGTCAAATAAATACTCGGCCGAGTGTCTGTGAAGACCTCCACAGCCTTGAGGTTTACAGGCTATGCCAGATTGATGATGTTCAAACAGCAGCTGAAAGAGCTGTGAGGGATTTTATAAAGAGCTCAGGGGGTGACAGCTGAGTCGGGCTGACATGAACCCTGACCTTACACCTCTTTAGAATGTCAGCAGGCACACACATGTGCACATGCTAACACACACAGACATACAGGGCCCAGTAACTCTTAAACACACACACACACACACACACACACACACACACACACACACACACACACACACACACACACACACACAGACAGGCAGTCTTTGAAGGCCATGGCAGTAGTCACTAATGTGTTGCAGGGTCCCAGTAAGTAGCTGCAAACTGTTTTCTTTCATCTTCAGGGGAATAGATGAGGAGATAGGAGCGTGGGGATGGCAATCATCAGGCAACCAGACTGCCATCTCATGAGCAGCTCTTATCTCCAAAAAGCCAGGTTTTCAGGAACTCCCTTGTTTTCAGATGGACAGCGGCCGATTATTTATTTAGTTTCAGATTATTCAGAGCAATATGAACTTTGACATCAAGTAAACCACAGGAATAATATTAAAAATGGGGTTTGTTTTACAGAGTCTTGAGGCAAGTTCTGTGAGAATCTGGCTTGTCTCAATCTGGTCAGGATCTATGTAATCCTTTGTGGAGTTTTTAAATACAGCTGTTCACGGAACTGAGATGATTTTGATCTGTATTTTCTGTCCACATTGTGGATAACATTGCATCAATGTTTGAGTTTATGGCTGTAGTCCAGGTTGGTGGGTTTCTGGGCCTGCTCAGCCTCTGACATACAGGCCTGACTGAATATCAACATCTCCTACATGTATTAGCTCCTGGTACATCCTGAAAAGACAGACTGTGCCTCCAAAACATGCTACAACATCCCCTTGTGAGGGTGAGTCGGTGGTTATGAGTGAACTCTCCCAGTTATTGGAACAGAAGAGCAAGTTTTCCAAAGAGATGTTATTTTAGTAACAACTTTAAGTGCTTTATTCTGGTCATGATGGAACTCACAAAAGACTGGATGGCGGTATTACAGAGAGCTGATGTCCATCTTGGAGTTCAACCAAGATAAGTTTGAAGAGACAGGAAGGGGATACAATATGATTGAAACAAAGATAAATTCGTTTGAAAACAACATAGTGAACTCAAAGCAGATAATTGATGGAATGTTTACCAAGCTGGACTATGCTGAAAATCAGTGCAAGAGGACAAATATTTAAATCGATGTGATTACAGACGAGAGAGGAGAGAGCTGACGTGAATCAGAGAAGAAGGTTCGGCGAAAGCTCTCAGGCAACCTGGAACTAGATGGCATAAATATTGATATCAAGCATGCCCAGCGAATTGGTTAGAAAAATTGTTGTAAAACTTTTACACTTTAAAGACAGTCAGAGTATCCCCTCTTCTGCCAAGAAATTAAAGGGCACAAAAATCTATATAAATTAAGGCTTCTCAGAAGCTGTACAACTGAAGAGGAAAGAGCTGCTGCCTAAGTAGAAAGCTGCCCGAGAAAGAGGTGATAACGCCAGCCTGAAGTATGATAAGTTAGTCATCATGCCAGGGGAAAAATTCGATCACTGGCTTGTCTCAAGGTTAAATTTTTCTTTTATAAAAGGATTTCGTCTTATTTTAAATTCTTTATAATGTTTTTGTTTGTTTTATGTGTCCAAATAAGAGAACTACATCTTTGTTATGAAGTTTATCAAAGAAGGGATTAGTACTGGCTCACTCAAATATATGCAGCCTCAGGAATAAGGGTCATGAGATTACTGGTGATTAGTGCTCCTCAAACACTGTTCATATTTAGCATTGTCACTTGGACACTGCTTTTGATGATTCTAAGCTGACAGTCGAAGAATATAAGTTATATAGATGAGACAGGGACAAATGTGGTGGAGTTGCATTTTATGTTCAGTAACACATTCCAGTTGTGCTATGGGAAGACATAATAAGTGCAGACATGGAAGTAATATGGCTACAGATTCACTTTCCGTCCTGTAAGCCCATGGTAATTGGTAGTGATGTTTAAAGTAAGGATATCTTCCTTCTTAGTGACATGAATATTGACTGGTTTTCAAAAAATTGCCCACCCAAGTTGATTTCTATGGTGAATGCTTGCAATCTTACCCAGGTTGTTGCTCAACCTACAAGAATTTCACAACCATCAGCAGTGAAATTATTCAACCTGTACTGATCATATTTTCTCTAACATACATGAGCTGAGGCAGTATCAGTGGCAGTGGGATGTAGTCACCACAATTTTATTGCTTTAACATCAGACTCAAATGTTCTAGTCTGGAGTTAGGGTTGTTCTCCGCTGGTCATTTAAAGATTGAATGCAATTAATTTGTTAATGATATACAGTGGCCTGATGTTTGCAAGGGAAATGATGTAAAATTTGCTTTGACAAATTTCAGTGAGGTTGGTGGATGAGCATGTTTCACTCAGAAAAGGTCTGTAAAGCACAGAATAGGGCACCATGGACTGATGATGAGTTTCGATTTTTAATGCTTCAAAGGAAACAGCAAAGGCTATAAATCAGGGGGGCTTTTTTGATAGAAGTTTTTATTGTAAGCTGAGAAAGTTGAGGTTACTAAATTAAATTACATTTTAGAGAACATTTTTTTTGCAGTTCTGCAAATTATAGGTAAACATTTTGGAAAACTTTGAATTAAATTATGTATAAAAAGTCACACAAATCTCAGAAGTATGCAGGTGATGTAGCTTATCACTTCTTTATCAACAAGAGATCTAGCATGCAATTGGATGGTGTCAGTTTAACGTGCAACCTTGTTAACAGTATTATGAGGGAGAAAACATGTTTTGCATTTCACAAGACACAGTTGGAAAGATGTTGCTCTCTCTCTCTCAGATGACACGTCTCCTGGTATAGATAACTTGGATGGACTTGCATCTAGGTATCTTCCCCAATCAATGTCAAATTTTCTAATAAATGTCTACTCAGTTGAACCAAACCTGTGGAAAGAGTCTAAAATCATACCCTTACCCACGGATGGTAAAGCAGGTTTTACTGTTCCAATTGTAGACCTATTAGTATACTCCCTGTGCTGAGTAAGATACTCTAGAAGATCATTTTTAATCAAATGTTAAATTAGTTTTGTTGAAATGGATTTACAAAAGCAGAGCATGTTTATAGATGAGGGGATTCTACTAGAACTGCATTACATACATACGTACTGATCACATACAGTATATGGATTGGATTTTGATTTTACTACAGCCTTTGCTGTCACTGACCACAGTATTCTCATTGACAATTTCAAATGTTATGCCTTTTTTCACCTTCGGCTCTTACTCTGATTGTGATGCAAATCTTGTGAGCTGGACAAAGGAGTTTTCTGGAGACATCATGTCTTAAGCAGAAATATTTATTGATGCTTGATGCAGAGAGAGGAAATAGGCAATGGACACAAATGTCAACAGGTTAACTAGTGTAATGCCTGCCCACTGGAAAGGGCATATATAAACCCACAAGTTGGCACATAACTCAAGCTTAGTTTACCAATTGTATTCCCAAATAAGGCTTTTCCACATCTCTCACATACAAGTGTGAAACCTCTTTTGGATACTTAAACCTGGACATGATCCTGTGTCTTACCTTCCTTGACTTTTGTCGTGGTGTGCACACTATCTGTCCCACAGACTCTTAGGCACCTCTTGCTCTCCCTCAAATGTTAAATGTATCTTCCTAAACTCACTGTCAATAAAACGACTGATAACCTTGGTTACTACAGCAACTGTGGATGATAGTGGTGCAGCTACACATTCACAAGGCTAGAGATAAACAATTGGTTGTGGTGCCCTGTGACTGAACTTGTTTGAATAAAAGAATACAAACTAAGTGAGAAAGAAACTCCATCACAGGATGAAGAATAACCTCTTTGGCATAAGAGTATTTTTCAATGGCAGTTTTTCTGACAGCAAAAAAATATCCTGTGGTGTTCCACAGGGAAGTTGCTTGGGTCCTCTTTTATTTTCAACTTTCATAAACGATTTACCATATGTTGTTGAAAGTGCCAGTGCAGGGCAGTTATGTATGGTCATGACTTCTGTGCATTACCACCAACTTTAGTAGTGCTGAGAGAGAAGCTATATTTTAAGTTATGTAGCATTACTAAATTGGTGAGAATTAATTAATTAGTACTTAACGTTGTCAAAACTAAATGTATTTTGGTAGCAGGAATGTTATGTTATTTTTGAAACATTTCAACAAAATGTTCTCTATATTTTCCATCTTCTGTTATGATTGAGGTTGCTCCGTCACTTGTTTTGACACACCTGGAACGATTAGCAAGGCTAACTGTAGAGGCTACATTAAAATGTCTTCTGTTATCCATGTAAAATTTGATACATCACACTTCTTTTGTGGAAAGTTTTTTTGTAATTTCAAGTGAGCACTGATCATCTGGTGGTGCGAAGTCCATGAACAGATTGTATGATGAGAACTGTTCTTTATCGAGTCCCTTCTGCTTGGAATATGCTCCCCATCCACATCAGATAGATCAGAAGTAGATTTTTTTCCATAAAGTCACTTAAAAAAATGTAATGATACAGTGTGATTTTAATCAAGAAAGAAAGAAAGAGACAGGGTAAGCCTGATTTTGACAATATTTTAATGTTTCTCTTTTTTTTAGACTGCTGAATAAACAAATGACCGGGCACAACAAATGAAACAAGTGTTATGAATTGATTTAAAAATAGGCCTCTAAATTATTCTGAAGGAACTTCAGTGTTTATGCCACAGTAGATAATTTCAAAGGAAAAGGGAGACAGAGACTTAGCAGCCACCTCTACCACCAAACCACTAAGTGAAGCCATAGAAATCAGAGTTCTGACATGTTATAAGTGTGTACGGGCCTGTGCAGAACTACTGCAGTGAAAATGTGTACTTTTATATGTGAAATGCTATGTTAACACATTAGCTGCCATGGGATGTTCAGGGATGGAGGGTGGGGAGATGTTTGTTCTATAACAAAAAGCACAAAAAAGGAGGATAATGTAATGCATTTCATAACCTGTAATGTGTCACTCCTTTTCTTGGAGGCAAAAACCTAGTGCTATTTACTAAACTTTGTATCACCCCTTATTTATTCATTAAAAAACTCACCATCCTATGTTGTTTATTAGCACTCAGTCCAAACCAGACAACACAAACAGACTGTCAGCAGTTGTAATGTGTTTTGTGGAGTGTTCTCAAGTGTGTTCTCAATCGATTATTAAAGAACATATTCTGGCATTCTTCATTTACAGTAATCTCTATTAAAATATTCTCTTCACACATGGATGGAAAAAACATTTTTACACATATGTACAAATACAACCCCCCCCCCCCCCCCCCCCCGATCTTTCCTCTTATCATCGGCTAAGTTTGCACTTTTCATTTATATTCTAAACACATAATTTACTCTCTGTCCTTGCAGTCAAAAAGAGGATGCTGCAGCAGCATACTCCTAATTATTTTTATTACATCAATATTGGTCACTGCAGGAATCACAGTTGTAATTAAGTGTGATTCTAGGTTCCGGGGGTGTGCATGAATTAATAATGAGCTAATCAAAAAGCACTTGGGCTGATTGCCAGGACATTAACACCTAGAAAGAGAAAGGGAATTAACTGTTGTCTGTTTCTGGCTCATAGAGCACATCCGCATCTGTCAAGGCTCCAGTGGTTTATTGTTTTTATTTGAAATCCTATAATTAACACATTTTTGGAAGTTAATGTGGTAAGAGTGTCACTTGAAGATTGTTTAAAATCCACAGTGTAGAACAAGCAGCAAGATGGGATTCAGTTTGTTGAAGGTTTTGGTTGGACACACACACATGTGCGCACACACACATAAATTGGAGTGTCATTTGTAAAGGTACAAGAGTATTTCTCTGGGGAAATTTGGCAGGAGAGGTCTAGGAGAGTGATAGTGTGACATTTCTCTCAAAATGCCATTTTGTCTCTACAAGCAACCTGTTTAAGCACATGATCAGAAACCATGCTTATGTCCTATTACAGGTGGGAAGACATCAACCCCTTCCAGTGTGCAGAAATAACACAAGTAGGAATTACATCTGCGCAGTATTTTTTGGTTGTGTAATTTTGTGTTGATTAGACACAGTTGTCTTCATAATTTGTTCCCTCATTTGTGCACAAGTTAGTCAGTAGAAACAAACAGTGCATAGACTTGCAAGACACAAGAAGGAGACATCAAGTGTGAGTCAGAGTGAAGAGTGCTACCACTCTCTACATATAAATATATATAGTATATATAATATATATAAAGTCAGCTGTGTTGCTTACAAAATCATTTACTGTAAATTCACCTTAAATTGAAAAAGTAATGTTAAAAGCTCATGCTACAACACAAAATACTGCAAGGCAGAAAACAATGCATTTACTGTAGATGCAGATGACCGCCTCATGAGTCATGAAGCAAAACAAACGTTTTTAGACAGATTAACACTGACAAAGAAACCAAATAGAAAGCAGCTCTTTGGAAAATAGAACAATTTAGATAACAACAAATAACATTTGCAGAAATACTATTTTGATAAACTCACATGTATTTTTAATAACATTGCCATATCAGAGCATCATAAAAAAAGTTTTTATTGAGCTACTTAATTCATTTAATGCGTCTAAACTTTCTGATTCAATAATAACACTCTTCATAGCATGGATGCTGCAATAAGATCAGGACCACCCACTGACCTATGACAGGGTAGCATATTCTGATAGGTAGTAGAGGCAGATGGTGGGCGTCCAGCCTTTTCTTGCATGACAGAGCTGGATCTGTCAAATGGCTGCAGTATAAAAGAGAATGTTGTTTGGCCATGACTCAAGCAGTGCTTTCTTATGAGATTTCAAAGTCTTCCTGTACAAAGTGTATCCTTTTCTTTGGATTTAAATTAATATTTTTGGTCAGAGGAACAAAAATGAACAAGATTAACTTGATGGTGTTACTAGTCTAGGAACTGTTGAAATAAAACCCATGTAGGGCCTTCTGCTTCAGTTTCTCTGTGGGATGCCCTGAATCCTCCTGTGTCTCCTCCTCTGATTTTTTACTCCTGGCGTATAGGACTCCCAATCCCTAAATGTGCCAGAGCTGTCCTAGAAAATTATTTTTTGAACAGAAAACCATGTTTTTTTTCTCACTATTTTGGAACTTGTTGTATTGATGATGAGAAAATATAGTCTGTAAATAATAGCTTTCAACATGACCAGCCTTCTGTTCAGCATGTGCAGCAACAGGCATGAGGCATGGGAAGCGTTTTCACAGACATGCCAGCTTCTAGCCCCAGACCTGCTGGGAAATTGTTGCTTTCTGCTCCACTTCTCTTGTGAGTCTCTCAGGGACTGCGTTCTTGACTTCTAATCTGTCACCATTAATGAGTGAATTATTAAAATCATGTTCATGCTTTTATACATGTCGCTGTCCTTTGCGAAGCTAAATCAACACAAAAAAGTCAGTATTAAACATAACCTTTAATTAACGTCTATTAGAAAGCTCTCCAGAGCCATTAGGCATAATCTGTAAGAGAATGGTTGAGATCCAGATTACCTTCGACTTCTCAATAGCTTCTCAAAGTTTCACCCACCACTTATCCAATCAGAGGTTTGCAGAGATTCAGAAGGTGGCGTACATGGTGTGTGATGGTAGAGTACTTCTGGATTCATTTTGGGTGAAGGGCTGGAAGATGGCAAACAAGTAAATTGCCTATCACCACTATTAGAGATGGTTTATTCCAGATCAGACAATATCTGGTGAAGTTTTGCCTGCACACATTTTCTGGCAGAGGCACATATTTAAAAAACACACTCTTGGACCCAAACTGTGGTGGAAAACCTTTGGTGTAGTAGCTGGCAGATCGTCCACAGAAAAAAATCTGTTGTGGTCTTGTCCCTGTCCCTGTTTGCTTCCTCTCCCAACTGAGCTGTCAAGGAAAGGTGGCTTTTTTGCTTTGCCTTTTTTTGTTACAGTAATTAAAAATAAAACATGTTAATTGGCAACCACAATGTTTTACTGCTTCTCCCCATTGCATGCTAGTTCAATGAATGGTGAAGTGCAATATCACCATGAAAGCCGATACAGTAAAACTTTAATCGTGCCCCGTAGAGTTTTCTCGTTGACAGTAAGTCTATGTTCAGTGTACGTCACCATAATGTGTAGTGCATATACTTGGGCGCCTGATAAATGTGTTGAGTGCATTTTCTTCTCATGAAACACTTGCAAAGCCCAATTTTTGGAATATTTTAAATCATGCCGTATTTCCATCCATGTTTGCTAGCTTCTAGTCTTATTCTAGAGCCTTTAATGTGCCTTGAGATTCCTTCTGATGTGATTTGGCGCTATATGCATAGAATTTACTTTAATGCTGCATTACTGTGTTTCTTTGCACATTAATGCCAACAACTGTCACATAATTGCATGAGTGTGCATATATACATTTTTACCCCTCTGAACTCCTGCTGGGGCATCTTCGTTGACCTGTAGGCATCAGATGAGGAAACTCAAACATACACTTGCATGGACACTAACATGCGCAGACACATCAGTTAATATATTTACAATGTGCCAAACTGTCTCACAAGTATCCATTCAAACAATACCATGCAGGCTTTGAGCAGTTAAATAAAGATACTTGGCTTTGCCTCCACAGACGGTCACTTTATGTTTTCAGTCTGAATTCCAACATCACTGACTTGATGCTCTTGAATATCAAGAGTTAGATTCCTTTCAGAAAGCTTGTTTTGTTGCTTGCAAGTGTCTATCTTTGTCCATCACTGCTGTACATGTCTACTTGTCCACTTTGTTTCTCATGTTGTTAGTTTGTCAGAGTCCTGTCTCTGTGCCCTTGCTTTGATACATTTTATTTTATTTTTTTTATAAATTTCTCAATAAAACTTCTTTTCCATACAGCATTCCCCTTATTTTACACATGAAATATTTCTTCAAAGTGGTTTGACCCTAACCCTGCTATCATTGAGCTGTTGGGGTTTTATTGGCTTTCATGTTTAATTACAACTAAAGAAATAAGAAGCATTGAGCTATGTCACTGCATGACGAAGATG
Source organism: Seriola lalandi dorsalis (assembly GCF_002814215.2). Classification (NCBI taxonomy): domain Eukaryota; kingdom Metazoa; phylum Chordata; class Actinopteri; order Carangiformes; family Carangidae; genus Seriola; species Seriola lalandi. The sequence continues at coordinate 195,168 of NW_019524663.1, read as the reverse complement.
AAGAGTCTGACTTCCAATCAAGAAATGAACATTGCATTGATTTTCTTCATGCTTTGTTCTGTAATGTTTGTATATTTAGACCATTACGCAGATTGTAGTTATGTAAACAAATAAAACTAAAAACAACATCATTTTTAAGATCAATGTATAATACAGTCTTTACTGCCTATGAGGTCACATGCTGACTGGGATTTTCAATTTAATTTATTGTAGACACCGCATTTTGTTTTTCCTTCTAAATCCTACGATGTGAGTCAGTGCTTATGTGTGTCTGCGTGTGTGTGTGTATGTGTGTGTGGAAACAATTCAATTTGATGATACATTCTCTCCTTGTCTGTCTGTCTATCTGTCCATCTGTCTGTCTGGATAAATTTCTTGATTCACTTTTGTTCCCACAGTGATGTTGCACCCAGTGCACGGCACACAGTGCAGGTCACACAGAGCCATCTAGGGAATGAGATTGTCAGTACTCATCACCAAACAACCTGCCAAACGACTAAAATCAAAAGTGATCTGAAAGGATTGATACTGTGGACAGTTTGTCTTGCAAAAGACAGTTAGCGGATACACACACATGAATGTGCCTGCACACACACATGCAGACTCAGAACAGAGGCACGTGATCTCTAACTCTCATTTTCTCTATCTCAAAATAACACACAAATAAATCCTCCTACAAACACTCACATCTAGGTGTACCACCTGTGCCCCTCCTTTCCCTTGCCGCTCCTCTCTAATCCACTTGAATGTAGCTGGATATTAGATTAGAAAGTTATAGATGTGATTATTCGTCCCTGGGCACAGCCATCTATTCGCTGATTAAAACATGAACTGGGGGCCATTATGTAACTGCTTAAAAAGATTAAACCTAGTCACCCCCGTGGGGCCCTCTCTCTGTTGTAACATGCAATAGAGATAGCGCAGGCGAAGGCACACATGACGGCATGTTAGTTATACCTCCACAGGTAGCGAGATAGAAGAGCAGAGGAGTGACAAAAGACTAATGCCAAGAGAAGTGAGCCTGATATTGTGAGCTTGTCGTGAGTGTAACTTTCCAAGGAACTGAGTGTCTCTTTCAATATCTTCAATTAGTGAGCTGGAAGCCAGAAAGTGAGAGGCTCCTATTTTATAGAAGGATTCTCACAAAAACACCACCCTCCCTCCCCTGTACATGTGAAAGTGTCACTTCTGGCTTGTTTTTCTGGATATATAGAACAGGTTCAATAGATTAACAATCTGAAACGAGACTTCATTGTGTTGTGTAGAAGCCAAAAAGTGTAGTGATGGGTTTTTTAGCGTATTGCTAGCAAGCCTGTAGCTAATGTTCTCTTGCTGTTATGACAGAACGACGACCACGCTCCACCCAAACAAAGCTGGACTGGTTGAATGATTAACAGTCAATGTTATCAGATGCTGTTCAATGACTCGACAGACATACTGACCATTGAAGCTGCACCTCGGACATGAGCTAATCAACTAATGGATGTTCTAAGATTCTGCAACCTTTTTGAAGCTAATAAGTGCTTGAAGCAACACGCTGCACATCTGAACGCATTTAAGGGATTTATTTGACATTTTGAGAAATATCCTTCTTTTTTAGAAATAGATGAGAGGACTGAATAAGATGAACCCACAGCCTGCAGCTGGCTAACCTGGCTTTGTCCGAATGTCTCTAAATTTCACAAATTAACATGTTATATCTTGTTTGTATAATCAGCACAGAAATGTAAAAACCACAAGTTATGGTTTTTATGGGGACTGTCCTGTAGTCTCCACTGGTTGCCTGGCAACAGTGACAACAAGTGACTCCAGGGAGTCACTGCACCCAGCCAGACGTGAGAGTGATATTGAACTGCTCATATAACTCTCAGAAGGAAAGCGTTTAAGTATAGTCTGTAAAATATGGAACTATTCCTTTTTAAAACTATTCCTGTTACAACTGATTCTATACTTAAAATAAATGTACGGCACTAGTAATTAGGTTGCACACTGACATTATTATAACTCACTGAAAACTGTAGACTATTGATATAAAAACAGAACTAGAACCCCTTTTCACCAAATTAGGGCTGCATGTAGTAAAGTACCTTTCTTCCACCCTCTGCTCTGCATTATCAAGGTGGTGATATCCTGTAATATCTTCCCCTACACTGTCTTCAGTATCCCCCTCTAATTATTGCTGGGTCTTTGATGCTTTGGGTTACAGGCGCAGGCAACCGATGGGAAAATATGTTCAACTTTCTTCATACTGTATATCTATCTCTGTAATGATGATAAACATGAATAAAGTGATGCTGGATTGTCTTTGATGATCCTCACATTCAAAGAAAAGGGGAGATGGAGACAGTGTGACAAAGTCCTCTGGGAGCTTAGTTAAAAGCAGATCTTGTGGGCTCTGGGGCAGACAGGGTAGCACACCACAATCTTTATTCTTTCAGCTTAAGTGGAGGAGTTATTCAGTATGTACATCTCCCATTCACAGCAGTGGAAAAAAAACAAACAATCCAAACTGTGAAAAGTGAGGAGGAGTTACCAGGTTCACATTCAACATTTAAAATAACTGCTTTTCCAAGAATATGAGGTTGTATCCAAAGTGAACAGTTGGTCTGTTCAAAACCTGTTCAAATCATATTTCAACTGAGCAACAAGGTAAAAGATACGCATTCAATACGACACTATTCGATGTACAATATGTGTAGGCTAACATTTTGAAAATACGTACCAAACACAACGTACAGCTGAGACCGTTGGTTGATCATAAACTAAAGTATTGGACACCAGATGAAAAGTTAAGGGATCATCAGAGTCGGGATGGTTCACCCTCTGGGGATCATGAATGTCTGTACAAGCAAGTCTGTCAGTAGTTGTTGAGATATTTCACTCCCCCCTTTTTCTCTGGGTAATCCTTTGAACACACAGTCAACAGTTTTCATAGAGACTATATCTTGAAAGAGATGTGGTAGAAAGTAGCTCAAAGAAAACTCTTCAGGAAGAGGAGGCGAAGAGGAGGCATGTGCAAGTGTTGTACTTTTGGTTTGAGTTGAGCTTGTAGGAGCCTTCAGCAGTGAATTTATAACAATTTTTACTTTTTGAAAACAATTTGCCTGAACAGCCATGTAACATACTACTGAAATATCACATTGGCAGTGTATACAAAGTATATATGTTGTACTACCGCATGGAACTGTGAAAATCCCATTGCGATTGACTGTTGCTAGTGTAAGTGCTGATCCATATCCAAGCGTGCCATATGTTTCTTGTGTTACTTATTGCTTTCCTATTCCCAATAAAGTGGCAGAATAAAAAGGCTTTTACATGTCCCTGCGGGTAGCAGCTACTTCCAGTGGTAGTCACTGAGCTGTGGGGCTGCAGTGGTGACAAATGGCACCAAGCACATATTTTACTATTGCCATTTACAATGCATGATCCAGGCTGTGCTGCTCAAATGACTGTGCAGCAACACCGTCGAGAGTTATGTTAGCTGGAGGAGTGTGTGTATGTGTGTGCCGCTAACACACATACAAACATGATCATGAGCTTGTTCTTGAGTTTACTCATCAGTCAGCTTAAATGTTAATGTTTCTCATGAGCAGTCAGACATTTGAAGGTGACGCTGGTTATATGTAGACATTTAAAAAAAAAAAAAAAAAGATGTAGCCTACTGTGTATCGTATCTGTACTTTTGAAAAGATGACACGTACAAACAAAGATTTAGATTCATCGCCACATGAGTGTGTTGACGTAAATGCATGGAAGTGTAGAGTCATAACAGTGAAACAAGCCTGTGGTCACCACATTTCAAGTGGCAATGGCTGCTGCACGATTTTTCATTTTGATGTACACATCATCGTTGTTTGATGTGGCAGTCTCTATTACTTGGTCATGGTGGCAGTGAAAAACATCCTGTAAAATGAACAGTCTTTCATATTTGTTATTGTGATAAACGTACAATCGCTGTGTGGGTGACCTCCGTGAAATCCTTACATATGCGCACAGTCACCAAGACAAAAAAAAGAACAGTTATAAAATGATGCCATGTTGTTTATATAATCCTTTGCAGTTACCCGAAACTACGTCATTTTGGTTTAAGTTCTACTTTGTCTGCAAATAAACTGGATGGACTCTGTTGTGGAGATCCGGTATGCCGTTTACAGTGCATCCTTGTGCAGGTTCAGTGGACGTGGCCGTCAGGGGGCAGACATCAGTTGGTGAGCTGACGGAGAAACGTGGCTCCCTGCTTTGCTCCACAGCGGCAGCAATTAGAGGCGCACAGACTCATACACGCGCAGGCAATAGACTCATACAATGGATTTAGAGAAATACAGAAACTAGGCAGATACAGTACAAGTCGCATACAAGTCATACAAAATACACTTAGAGATAAAAGAAAAAAGAAATCCAAGAAAGTAGGAGTAAAATATCTGTTTGTGTCTGTTTTAAATCTGTACCAAAAAGTATGATGAGATTATTTTGAGCCTTAGAGATGGTATAAGGAGCGAGAGAGGGAGAGACAGCTCTTCATCCTAAACGTGTCAAGCGACAACAATATCCCAATTCAGACATGCCACTAAAATGCATTCAGGTGTTTGTTTGAGTGAGATTTTATTTTCTTCCTGTTTTTCTCTCTCTGTGTGTGTGTCATTAAAGTAACGAAAGAGGAGCCAGAGGAAAGAGGGAGGCAGAGTGAAGGAGAGAGGGAGAAAGAGAGAGTCTAGTGTGGTAGCCAGAGGGCGGTGGCATTTCTCTCTCTCTGCGTAAACGGAGAGACTGGAGACGGAGAGAGCGCACGGAGTGAAAAGCAGAGCTTAGTGGCAAGGCAAGCAGTGCCGCCGACACGAGTCAAAGGACCCCGTGGTTATTTCCACCACCTCTCTCCTCTCGCAGCTCGCAGCTCAACCTGCGCCTCTTCAGACGGACTTAAGACGTCGGGACTAGAGCCTGTGTACACCTACCCACCTTTTGGTTTTGGACTCGTTTGATTAATCAGCAGATCCTGTGCTGGTGGAGGGGGGCGGGGGGGTTCTCATTTATCCCCCACCGTGGACCGAGGAGTTTTGCGTGTTTATGTGTTTTACGCGTTGCTGGTAATGGGGAAAAGTGGACAGAGAAGTGGAATAGGACACGGGGCTTGCAGCTTGGTGAGGATGTGCGCCACGCCGGGGATCCTGGTTCTCCTGGTGCTCGTACACCCAGGAGTCGGCCAAGGTAAGGCGGGAGAGCGCGTCTTCTCTCAGACCTTTTCTGAAACACCTTGATTGTTTGAAAGCGGCGGAGCTTCTCCTTCACCGCTGAGATGCGGTTGTGTGTCAGCAGCGGTATGTCAGAGGGAGAAGTAGCTCCTGTCGAGGAGAGACTAGGGTACTTTTTTTCTTGGAATATTTCCGTTTAAATTGCGCTGGTGCTGATGATGGTCAGTGTCTTCAGGTGTAAACCGTGAATATCTGCGCATTTTTTTGCCCCTGCTTTAACTGCTGTACGAACTGAAAGGTAAAACTCGCAGCTTACGTTTCCCCGCGACAAACGACTTAAAGAGAATAATTCATTTATGAAAACTGGCTTGCGGTGAATTCAGTAAGGGTGAATAATATGTAAGGGAATGAGGTCTCCACTGGTTATTGAGAACCAAAATAAATACGAATGTGACTGAAAACTCCCGAGCAACACAGCGGGGACTTTTGGTCCATGTCAGAATCCGATAACCCAGTGGGTCTGTCGTCGGGACTGTTTCGTTTATAAACTGATAAATAAACACCGAGGCTGCAGTTGAATCAAGGTGAAAACTATAGGGAAGGATTTGGAGTCCACGATCAGGGCGACTGATGTCTGATCGCAGAGCACTTCGCTAAATAGAGGCGACGCTTCACTGCTCCGATTGGAAAATTGATCAGAAGTCACAAAGACTCTGAGCCGCCAGAAGCGCATATAGGCGGTTACACGCATCTGACGACAACAACAACAGCAGGAGGAAATATGCTGCAAACATCCCGGTTGAACTTGAAGATAGAAAAAGATCACCAGCATCATTATGCCTGTGATAGAGTCCAAAGAGAGCTTCGAGAACACACGAGTAGGCTGTATTAATACCACGCTGTTAGAATAATAAGGTGTTGTATATTCACACTGCACGCCCCAAGTGAAGCATAACAGGAATATTAAAGTGATATTTCTGAAGAGTGACGCGCAGACACACCACAGGCTGGTGTTAGTGGAGGATATAGCAGGGCACAGACTCAATGAAGCCCAAATAAACAGCAAGCAAATAACTTTCCACCATTAAGATATATATTTTTTTACTTGGTAAGAGCTCTGAGAGATTCACAGTGTAATAAGCTGCTCCCTGGAAAATGCTGAAGGGAAAAGACGGTCATACTTCTCCCTCTCACACTCTCAGTGACCTTCTCAGGGAGAGAACTTGTGCCTTGTTAATGTTCATCCAAAAAGCATTAATGGCCCAACCCTTCTGTTGTTTCACCAAGCTGATTAATTCACCACATTTTTCCTGTATGGCCTCAGTAACCTAAGCTTGACCTTATCATGGCACCTTATTGTGGATTTCATCCCTTATTAAGTATAATATTCTAATGTCCTATCAGGATTCAGTGTTGCTTCAGCCTCCATTATATACGCTCCATTATACAACTAATATTCCACCCCAGAATGTAGTCAGTAAATTGGTATCAACTTCACTGACTGACCCAGGGATTTTTTTGTGCTGAATATAGCCAGTAATTGGACATAATGTTGCTGCCACCTTTCTCTCGTTGCCCTGGGGAACAGCATTTCAGCAACTCCCACCAATATTCATTATGACTGTTCTCTATTGGTTTACTGTTAAATCAATACATTGCAATTTAGGGACACGATTTGAGCAGGCTTTCGTCTAACTCTGATAAATCGCACCTTGCCACCAACATGCAACTCAATTTGACTTGGGTAGAGAAATCTGATAATTGCAAAGCAAAACAGTTGATGAAATGATTTCTTTTATTTTTTGAAAGGTTTTTATTTCTCTGGCTCTCCTCTCCCCCCTTTCACTGTCATGTTTGTGTCTGTTATTCCTGTTTTCCAAACAACTTGACTCATGTATCTGAAGTCGTTTCTTTGTGTTTGAGGAATCACTCCATTAGTTGTTCTATTGAATGGGTCAAAACACACAAACACATTGACCTAACTGTGGGGGGAGTGGGTTGCTTTGTGTACATAGCTGATCCTCTCTATGTATCAGTGCTGGATTCAATTCCCAATCCACTCAGGCAGAGAACTTCCTTCACATTACGAACTCTGGGTTTCTATGTGCATTTTGTCTTTGAATGGGAACCACAAAGAGTTATTTTAACCGCATTAATCTGCTGTTTAGTTCTGCTCATGCATGATTGAGCGTCTTGTTGCCTGCAGTTTAACTCCACTGTGGAATATGTGGTTTGGTTAAGTTTAACAGCGGAGTTTGTTCTTGAGATCATGACTAATGATGTTCAGGATGATGGTGTTTGTGGAAATGATGCGGTTGCTGCTGAGGATTCAAACCTCATAATGAAAAACGATGAGGACCCCCAATATAGATATTTTTTTAATCCATTTTGAGTACACTTATCCCACACAAGTCCCTTTCTTTTTTTTTTAAGCTCCTTGTCATTAAATCTGGGCATGTAGACATCTTCCTGCTCACTTTGCAGAGCTATAGAAACTGTGATACATTATGGAAGAGTCTCGCGCACAGACACACACTTGTGCACTCACCGACGTGCGCATACAATGAGAGGTGAGTGTTAGTTGAGATCCTCTCATGCCAGCTTGAGTACATGTGTAAGCCTTCCAACTAAGCCCCACCCTCAAGCCTTTGGGCCTATTAAAAAGCCATTTGCTAAGCCCCCTTACATTTGATCTGGAATGAATGGGCGTTGAGATCGCTTCACAAAGTCAGAAAAGTCCCCTTGTTTATAATGATGACTAAGCTGCGGTGTAGCCAGGTTCTACAATTCAGCTGCTATAGGGTGTTAGTCTAAAACATTTGGTGTGTTCCTGCTTTATATGGCCCTGGGCTCTGGTTCCAGACGTTTGTATTTCTGTGGTATGTTGTGTTTGAGCTCTGAAACACACTATTCTGTAAATTTAACACACTTCTATTCTACGATCTGTTTTAACTTTAAATATATATCTTGAGCTTCACAGCTGATTTAAAACATCACCTTTTGAAAGAAATATGTGGGTGTGTTGACACTTGTGTGTCTGTGCAGGTATGTGTTGGTGTGTAGGTGTATATTTGTGAACCTGGTGGTGCAGAGGTGTAAAGATGTGCTCAAAGTGCTGCTGTGAGGTGTGTGTGTGTGTGTGTGTGTGTGTGTGTGTGTTCGTGTTCAAGAACTTGGCAGCTTTGGGATGTTCTCAGAGAACTCCTGTGGAGTGTGTGTGTGTGTGTGTGTGTGTGTGTGTGTGTGTGTGTGTGTGTGTGTGTGTGTGTGTGTGCTCACTAGCATGTCTATATGTGGGTGATGGGGTGATTTTGTACATGTGTGTGAACTTGGCATTATTACAGTGTTCCAGCAGAGCTCACATGGTGTTTTGTTGCATGTGTGTGTATGTGCATGCACACACTTGGCATTATGATATTGCCAGCGCTCCCATGCTGTCTCCCATTATGCTCTGATCCTGTCCCATGGTGCACTGCAGCCATCCAGGGTTCAGTGCTTGTAGGGGGACAGCTGGGAATTATTGCAAACTAAATAGGCCAACTTGATTGGCTGGGCTACTCCAACCAGGACAATCTGATTGGCCGAGAAGGTTTTATGTGGTAAATTTGATGCTGTTTCTGTATCAGAGTGAGAGAGCGAACGGATGAATGGATGAGGAAGGGAGAGATCTCTCTGGGTGGTTTGTACCAGCTTTGATCACTCCACTAGGACTTGACAAGCTGACTGACTGACACACACACACACACACACACAGTGACACACACACACACACACACACACACACACACAAGATATTTCTACGGTCAAACAATGCTGCATTCTGTCTGCATTCTCTGCGTGTGTGTATGTGAGCGTACTAATGTGTGCGTGCATGTGTGTGCGCTCGGACAGGCGTTCACGGGTGTGTGTGAAAGGAAGTCTTTGAATGTGTCTGGGGTTGTTTTGTGTAGAAGACCCTCCTGCTGCTCGCGGCAGCATAGTGATGGCAGATCCCCCTTGCCCTCTCTGCCTTCTTTTTTTTTTTTTTTTTTTGTCCTTGCTTACTCATCCATACATTTCATAGACTCTTACTTGAAGTGCGACCAGTGATGAGACATTTTTCTACCCACCCTTTTCTATCATTTCTATCTCTATCGTTTCAATGTGTGTTCTATGTTAGCTGATGAATGGTTGTTGTGAGTTTTTTTTTTCTTCTTCCCTTTGGCCTTGCAGGTTCATCTGTTCACGCAATAGATTTTATGTTGGACTGTGAAAATGCTCGACCTTGTCTGTCCACCTACAGCGCATTTTATGTTTAGTGTGTTGCAACGCATAGCCATTACAGCTCAGATTATTGCAAGAATCAAGAACGTGGGCTGTTTGTATAGCGGCAGAAAACTTTGCAGGCATGTTTTTCTTTGAGGAAAGCAGAGATGAAATCCGCCTTTTGAGAAAGTGTGGTTTTCAAAAGGCTGTGTCGACTAACTGCGTCACACCACTTGCACCATTTACTATCTCTCACTCTCCGCAGGGGAAAACCCAGGATGGAACATAAGAATGTGTCCTTGTGTGCGAGTGTGTGTTTGTGCGTGTCCGACTGAGCCTGTTTGGGTGTGCATTCGTGGCTGTGAGCGTGCATGTTTACTAGAGAGACAGGCTGAGCAAAGAGAAAAGAGGAAAAAGAGAAAGGAGAGGCTAAATGTTCTGAAACTGATTCCCAGCGTCTCCTGCTGTTAGGCCTAATTCCTTCTAGAGTTTCATGTAAAGATCTGGAATTATGAATTTTTCATGGCCTGCGAAACCTAAGGCCTCATTTGGGGCTCTCATTTCCAGGCTTTTTGTTTTACTTAGTTGTGTGTGCTTGTCTGTGTGTGTGTGCGTGTGGGGTGGGCGTTCTGAGAGAAAGCCGTTTGTTCCCAATCAATGGCCTACTATATACTTCCCACTGGTCCCATGCAGTCCTGCACTGCAAAAAATGATAAGCCTATTTTAGTGTTTTTGTCACAGATTTAGATGAACATTTACTTCATTATCTTAAAAGTCGGATTACCGTGTCGCACTGTAGGATAAAACACATCCAGAAACACTGAATATTCAAGTGAATATATACGTCTTTTAGAATAACTAAAAGTTCTTATCTGCCTGTGCAACTATAGTTCATAGAAAAAATCCTATAAAATCAGTTGTTGAAGCTACAGTTGCTAAAGCTTCTCTTGTTGTCATTTTTTGCAGCGAACAGCAAGGAGAAACTGGGCATCTTTGATTCCCATAATAAACAGTTGGACTCAGTGAACCACAGCCACCAAGTGCCAGGCCACAGATTTCTGTGCGGTTGTCCATCGTCTCAATTCCTCTCTGCTGTCATTTGTTCCCACTCCTCTCTCTGACTCTATCTCTCATTTTCCCTGTCCTGTTTTCGTCTTTCTCTCTTTCCCATCTGCTACCTCTGACGTTCTGTTCGTCTCTCTCACTTTTAGCTCTCGTCTATTATTCTCTTCCTCTGCTGCTGTCTCTCACCACTCTGTCTCTTTCTGTAGTTAGATTTACACTGTTTAATTAGAGTGTGGCCCAAACAGTGGACATATTGTTGTGCTTCTGAACGGAGCCCACAAGCAGCAGGACATTTTGTGTGTGCGTGTGTGTGTGTGTGTGTGTGTGTGTGTGTGTGTGTGTGTGTGTGTGTGTGTGTGTGTGTGTGTGTGTGTGGTCACGGAAACTCATCAGTCAGCCAGAGGGAGGGAGAGTGTTTACCTACACATTGACACACACACTCACACATACATGCACGTATGGGTCCAATACAGAGAGATGGGACTAAAAGGGAAGGAAAGAGACAGGTAGAGAAATGGAGCTCCACACCACGCCAGCTGCTCTCCATTGAAATCTCACCCTGGATCTCTTTGTTTTAAGGCCTTGCCTCTATCCACAGCCGGCAGCTTAGGATTTTCATGGTCTATATATTCTTTTTATTTGATACCGTAAAACCTCCAGTAAATAGCCAGGGCTGGTTTATTTGCTTCAAAAACAACAAGCAGCACACTGCGCCTGTTGGAGACAAGCGATTACCGGTCACACTTTATTTTTTTTTCCTCTGTGTGTGTGTGTGTGTGAAGAAACCAACTTCTGCTTCTTCAGCTTAATCCCCTGTCCCTTCCCGTGTCTGTCTCTGACACTTTGTTTGGATTCACGCCAAGGCACCAATCTGCTGTGTCTCCAGATTTTTTGCTCATGGCGCTCATATTAAAGACAGGTTGCAGATTTGAGGATGTATGTATTGTTTTTTACAGTATTATCCCAGATTTCTACAGTGCTAAACCTTATGAGCTGCAGCATTGCACAGGTGTCACTCCTTAAACACACACACACACGCACGGACACACAAAAAACAACACATTTCTACATGTGCCGGGTTTTGAAAGAACAATTCCTTGAGGGCAGACACACGACCAGCAGATGGGTGCTGGGTGTTTTGGCTGAGTGGCGTGTTTGTGTGCTGGAGCAAGCGAGTCTTATTTGTGTCACCATGAATATGTAATTAAGCTGCCATTGAGAAAAGACGACGTGCCGCGACAGGGGGTCCACGGGGCTGGGACCCGGGTCCTTTTTTGTTTCCATGCAAAGCTTGTTATGTTTATTGTCCTGTGTCGAGAGAGTGAGAGAGATGGAGAAAAAAAGAAAGGAGGGACGGGGTTAGGAACAGAAACATAGGGAAACTGAATAATGGAGAAATGGTGCAAGACTGAAGAAGAAGGAGAAGAATAAAGGAGAAGGTGGTGTTTTTCTTTTTTCTTCTTTTTAGAGAACTTGACATTCATGGTCCTTTTTGATAGGAAACAAAGCCGCACTGTAAAAGGCCATACAACTCCTGGTGTGGAGAGAGGATTGAGGAGGAGGAGGAGGAGGAGGAGGAGGAGGAGGAGGAGGGTGCGAGCAAGTGGGCTCAGCGGCACTGGGAAGCCGCATGAAGGATTAGTCTTTCTCCTCTTCGTATCTTTCGCCTTTGTAACTCTTTCTGTTCTCTCTCGCTCTCCTTTTCACATCCCCCCTTTTCTGCTAGTTTTCCTCTCTCTTTCACTCTTCCTTGTTCCCTCAATCCAACCCCTCCCTCCCTCTCTCCCCCACCCCAACAGTAACTCTTTTCTTTTCCCCCCACTCTCTCCCTCCCTGTGCCAAACTGTTTGGTAATCTAGTGGTCCATCTGAAGGAATATGCAAAAACCTGAAACCATAATTACTATAATCGCCACTGTAACTTTTTACCTCCCAGGCTTACGTCTACACTTTGCACATGTGCATGCACACACACACACACACACAAACGCACAAGAGTTGTGCCTGTTTTGAAAGAGTACATTGTAATTCTGTAGGATGCCGTGAAAAAGGGGATTTAGCATGTGTTGTAAAAAGGTTTTTGGTTGCCTGTTCTCCTGCTGTAGACATGATGTAATTTACTGTACTGTACCCTGTGTAGGCTTAGGAAAAACAAGGGCATAAAACACACACACACACACACACACACACACACACACACACACACACACACACACAAATGGCAGGCAAGAATGCACAAAAACGACAGAATCCCTGTACACTTGAGTTAGTTTATTGTGTTTGATCAGTACAAAGGCACCTGCACACACACGCACGCACACACACTCCCACATACACACAAACATAATGTACAATAGACATACATATGGTACAACAAGTACATTCACTTATTTTGGCTTCACACCAACTGTAATAAGGAACCCGATATATTTTACTCTGCGGGTGACAAGATTACGTGTAAGCAGTTTGCTTTGATTCATTTGAACACAGCATTCTAAGTGGCTAATGAATATGGGCAGTACTTTGCTGAGGAGGCATGTTTTGTGTGTCCATTGTGTGTGTGTGTGTGTGTGCGTGGGGATGAAATATCACATTGCTATTTTCCAGAATTATCCATGCACACAGCATTTTTTTTCTCCCCTCCCCAGAGGAGAACAGGTAGTAGGAAGGTAATGTAGGTGGAGAGAGCGGCGCGAGAATAATGAGTCTTCACTGTAAAAATCTTGCTTCCTGAAATCTTTTGTTCCCCAGGAAAAAAAAGAAGTGATCATATAGGGGTGAAAAGAGGCAGGGAATCAGAAAAGCCAGGCAGAGCAATGCTGAATGGGTGGGAGGGAGAAAGATATAGTGACTTGGATATAGGGACATCAAGTGCGAGAGCGAGATAGGGAAAGACTGCAGGGTGAGTAATTAATCACAGTTCTCAGAGAGAGGGAAGAGATTTGATGAACAAAACCGTGAAAAAGGGATGACTGAATAATTTCACCCCACTTGAATTTACAGTCACGCAGAAGCTCTGCTGTTTGCATCATCCTCACTTTAAAACTGGCCAGTTTTCAGGTTTTGGTGAGAGTTATGGTCAGGTTTATGGTTTCACTTGCGCCTCTAGAGGTCAGGAATGAGGTCTATATGCACTTAATCTAAATTAGCAGATTGTTTTCAGGAGAGCAAAGTGTAAGTGGCTATTTGTCAGATAATGGGGTTAAAAGAAAAAAAAAAAATCATCAGTGCTGTGAAAATCAGACCAGAGTTTTTGACATGGAACCAAACTGAGCTGTTTTTCAATCAAACATCAAAGAAACGGAAAAGAGGGAAATACAGGAACACACAGTAGTTGCGTGGTGAGCTGCTGGTATGAAACACTGATCTCTGGTATTGTGTGATTGTGATTGAGAAAGACGTACAAAAGCCCCCTCCTTTTGTATATTCTTATACAAAAGGACAACCTGTAGCTACACTGCCTATGGCTATGTGCTAAAACTAACAGTTAACAATGTAACGGCCAGGTTTATTCTGCTCCGCTTCTAAACTAAAGACAGACATAAACGTCTACTAGTTTACTTATGAAGACGGTTTGCTCAGTGCAACACAGAGTCAAAGTTAGCAGGATTTTTTTTGCCTGATGTGAAATGAATGAGCTTGTTGTCTGCGAGTGGTGTTGCCTTTGTGGCCAGAAGTTTCTGTATGAAAATGTAAAGTGAATTTATTCATCACTTGTTGCCTTGTCAGACTGCACAGAACAGATTGGGCATTACTTTCCCGCAGGCTATACATCTACATTATGATGGTTTGCGTTTCATACCTTGTGTTTTATTGCAATTTTTTATTTTTTTTTAAATGTCTGTGTGCAGAGCTTGTTATGCAGGTTTTACTATAGGGAAATCATTTAATATTGAGTGAAATGAGAAAGGAGCAATATGAATAAAAACATGATGGGTCAGAAGGGGAAATGTAAACAAACTTTGGACACCACACTTTCGAAGAACAATCCCACTTCATTTGCACAACAGATTTTTTTAGAATACATAAACTCTGACCATCTGGGCAGACATAATAAATGAAAACATGAAATATATAAAACAAATGCATTATTCAGTGGCAAGTGGTAAATTACATAATTCACATTTATGTATTCGTTTTCATTTTATATGTAACAGTTGGATTAGAATCAAATCAAGAATAAAATGTATATTTCAGTTTTGATTATGGCAGATTTTCATATGGTAATATATTAGTTAAAGATCTAAAAGCCTTTATTCAGTGACTTAAAAAAGGTCCAGAGGTCCGGCTTTAATAGGCAATGAGTGGAGATGATCAGATTTAACTTTTTGGGAAAGACAGTTTTCAAAGAGGCTTAAATTAAATGGGGTGATGGTGAGGTCAGCGGATGAAAGCTTTAAAGTTGTTTTGAATGATTGAGAGATTTAAGATCTTCTCCCCTGCAGTGTCTCTCCAGCCTCAGAGTGAAAGTCAGTTCTTACTATGGGTGCTCAGCACTGTGACTCAGCAGTGCAGCTATAAAAGTACAGACCCACTGACTTGTGTTGTGCTGTTGTTTATAGCATGTTTCAACCATGCTTTGTTTTCATTGATTCTTTCCCACGCAGTGTGTGTTTGTTTGTGTGTGTGCGTGTGTGTTCATGCATGTGTGTGTGCTGACTTGTTTGCTGTGCTCCTCTGGCTCTCCAGGCTGTATTGTCTTACAACATTTATTGACGTTTATTAAAATAAAAAAAAGTGATTGACCCTAAGAATCACTCTCCCTCTTTCTTGCGCTTCCTGCTTGCGGTATTTTGTATTTCCATCCCCAAGGATTTCTGTGAGGCTCGAGGTCAAGGCAGGTACAGTAGTAGTCTTAAATTTCACTGCTTGTTGCTTTTCCACTTAAAATGAAGTTCATTGTAGCTCATTATGAGGTTTCTTGCAGGAGGTCAGAAGGAATCAATACAGCCCTTTTACTATGATGTGCCACTTTTCAGCAAATATTTTGGTGGCAATTTCTGCTCAAAGGAAAGAAGCAGCAGGTTTAATGTTCTTGTGATATAACGTAAAATAACGTAATCCACTATGCTGCCATTTATTGTCTTGGAAACATTATCAATTATAAGCATGAAATGAGTGAAACCATCGTGCCTCTCACTAATGACACATAATATGTAACTATTTTCCTTCAACCAACCTGTTTAAACGAAACCAAACACTCCGTTGCAAATCCATCAAATCAAACACAGCACTTAAAGCTCATTTAATGTCTCATTGATTCAGTCAGGGATTTCAACTCTTCATCATTACGCTCACTTGCACACGAGGATCAACACTTGTTTCAATCAAAGATGGACTGCATCTGACACATTGTTCATGAAATGTTGAGGTATCGCATCATTATCTGTGTTTTCGGAGGATGAGGAGATTGGGGCTCCCTGCTGTGATCTGACAGCTGACGAAATCTAGATGTAACATTACATGGAAGTCACAGGCACGCACACGTTTCACCAGATAAAAGTTAGAGCTAAATTGCGCCCCAATTATGTAAGAAACAAACAATTCTCTCTTTCAAATGATATTTGTATGTTTATAATTCTTCATTCTTTAGTGAGGAACACAGGGAAAGACTGGAGTCAAAAATTTAACAACTGGAACTGTGTCCTGGTCTTACTCAGTCTATTCCCAAGGAATTTACATTGCTACTTTGATGTTGTAAACAACTTAGTCAGTAATGAGGAACTCTTTTATTGGAGCAGCGCTGCTTTTAATCAGATTTTTTGTGGGCATATTGGTGTTTTCCCAGCATCATTTAACTCGAGTGAATGAATTTTATTTTATTTCACTTTGGGTTACAACATCATTCATCTATTTCTATCATTTGTTATACTAACGTGTATATCTTAAGAAATGAGTGAAGGCTCACTGCAGATGATTAAACTGAAATTAAAGGTATTGAGCAAGTTTTACATAAAAATAAAATTGACTTAATTTCATTTCTGTGTTGATTTTTTATAAAGAAAACTTTCTTCTTCTTTTTGCACTGCAGTTTTTTTACTGCTTAGTTTGTATTTGGACATTTTGGATTGAAGGACTGTTGTTTGTCAGTTTTTTTTACTTTCCTTTCTTTTTTTTCTTCTGTTGCCATCATCATCATCATCACCATCATCATCACCATCATCATCATCATCACCATCATCTCCCCGAGGCACAGCTGGTGTAGTGGTGCGGTAACGGTTTTCAGCACACAAACTGGCTCACTGTCCAGTGACATGTGGCTCAATCTGCCCGCCAATGCAAACACACACACACACACACACACACACACACACACACACACACACACACACACACACACACACAGTACACTAAGGGACAAGTGTCTCTGCCCTGTTGAACACTGGTATACAAGGGGGTTTCCAAACAGGGCAGCCAACACACTCACACACACACACACACCCACACACACACACACACACACACACACACGCATATAATGACACTGAATGGTTAGTTTGGCAGTTAAAGTACATGTGGGGATAGACACTGCGTCTCCTTATGCAGTAACTGTTGTGTTCTTGGCTGGTCTGGTATATCCTGTCGCTCTCTTGGACCAGTCTGATAGTTTAGCAGTTGGAGTTTCAGAAAGGCGGGAAAACCCACCTGTACAGTTGTAGAGATTCATTATCCCCAAAGTATGATGCACATTTCTCAGCCTAATTATGTCTAAACCAGTAATTTCAAAATCTTAAATAAATTTTTAGGTATTGGTTTCCTGGAGACAGGATATATCATTTTAATACTGATAGTATGATCAAATTACTGGCTTTTTTTTTTTTTTCAAGCTCCCGTCCTGTTTTTGATCATTATGAGGACTTTATCATGGAATTTGTGACCATGCTGTGGATCTCAATCCTAATATTAGCTGGTGTAAAGGTTTACAATATGGCGTATGTTTGTGCATTTTTATCCATTTTTGCCTAAGTGTCTCCATCTGTTGCATTATCAGCCTTGGCTTTTCAGCAGCATACCATAGAGCGCCGCATCATGCCTGGACATCTACCTCAAATAGATTGGTTGCAACTGTACCAGCTGCACACAATCATGACATTGTTGCCTACTTGTTGAATCTGCTTCATGGTGTGTACTGTGTGGCAAATAGCCATCTGTAAGCTATATGATTTGTATTTCTGCCAGTGATGTCATGTGTATAGGGTTACTTCTTCTGTGAACAGAGCACGAGGCCTATGTCATAGTGTTACAGCAGGATTGATGCACCACATCAAAAGAACATGTAATAAGCGTCCGTGAGCCTCCCCCCGTTTTCTCCTCACTCTATATCCTTCTCTGTCTCATGTCCGTCTCTTCTTCACGTCCTCTCGTCTTTCTCCACTTTAGTCCGAGTGTCTTCCCCTTCTCTCCTTTCTTCTTTCCCTCCTGGGGGGGGGGATTTAAACTTTGAACAAAAGACACAAGGAAGAAAACTTTGCAGAAACATTTGAAGTGTTTTTTCCCCCCTTCTCTGTTCTGAGAAATGTCATCCACACCCAAGGAACAGTTTCAATAGAAGCAGAAAGTAGCTGACTAAAGCCAGACAATGCCCATGGCTCCCTCTAGCTCCTCCAAATCCTTGTATTGTTGTTGTGGTTATTTGTGTTTCTTCTTCCTCTGGGCCCCTCCAGGGTTTCGGTTTATCTCCACTCAGTGCTGAGGTCTTGTCAGAAAATGAGGGCAGGGCTGCCGTTTTGGCCTCAGGTCAACTCGCAACTCACAAAAGTTTGTTTTTAGTTTGAAAATGAACTGAACTCACAGCTAATGACAAACTTGTCAGGTCTGAGTTGATATTTGTTTTCTTTTGTCTGACTTCGTGGTAGCATCTGTAGCGTTTTACTGTATTCATTGAGAAGTGGTGAGCTACAGGAGAAAGAACATTGCCAATAATGCTACAGAAGCAGAAACAGTACCTGATCAACAGGCTGCATGTCGCTCACCTTGACTTTCATCCTGAAATGACGCTGTTTTTACGGAAACAAAACCCGTGCTAGTCAGTTAGACTAGTGCGGACTAGAGAGACCAATACATAAGAACTGATGAAGCCGCTTGGATAAGAGGCGAAACGTCTTCCACAGACAAATACAAGTCCAGTTGCCTTCGATTTAATTTGAGAAAGAGATAACAATGACCTGGACGAATGAGAACTTTCACAGATAGACAGTTATGCATTTGATCCTTGCTTCTTGATACATTAACCATGACTTGAAGAAAATATTTTCCTTTCATGAAGGTGGTCATGAATAGAAATTTGATTGTTAATATTTATTTTCTTTACATAGCAGGAGCTAGTAATTGAGAGCACAGCGCTGTTAAGTTTAAGAGTTTGAGAGCAAATGTTGTGCCACTCCTCATTAATCCTCAGCTGAGAGACACCTGTGTTGCAGGATTCCAGGGAAAAGAGCAGCTTTCACCTTCCCAGAATAGTTTCTTCCACACTGTGCTGTTTTAAAGTTTAGTTTAAGTCCTTTAAGCTTTTAGTTCCATCACTTTTGGTCTTCAGAGCTGTGGAGGGGAGGTGTGTCCGATGAATTATTTACAGAGCAGAGAGTTAAGATAACAAAATGCTTCAGAGTTTCAGACAGGCTGGTGCCATCAGAGTTATACAGACTTTTTAGTGACCTGACCATTAGAGAGCTTAGGTCGTCGTCAAAATCCTGCTACCCTGAATTGTATTTTAAAGGGTCCCTTCATTTAAATTACAAAAAAAGACTAGGGTCTGTGGATTAGCTTGATTAATACAGACATTGTCTCTTGAACAAGATGTTGCTGTTGATCTTCTTTTCAAATGTAATTTTCCAATGTTCTGAGCACCGGAAGCTAGACCTCCACTCACCTCTATGATTGTGTTGTAGCTGGAGACAGCTTACAGAGAGAGGAAACAGGTAAAAGCAAAGTGATTTCAATGGCTAGAACCTGCTATAGGTCATTTGAAGATATATATTTGTTTATTCTTCTCCTTCTTCTTAGTAGTAGTGGTAGTAGTTGTTGTTGTTGTTATATGAGTGAACTCATTCATCACTTGTTGATAGACCTGCAGAAGCGTACCAGCAACACGGCGTACCGGACCTTCATCGTCTTGGTAACGATAATAACAGTGCGGTTAAGGTTGTGGAACAGTCACAGTTTAGTTAGCGTTAGGCACCAAAAGTACTTGGTTAGGTTCAGGAAAAGATCGTGTTTTGGGTTCCAGGGTTGGGTGATCTTATCCACAGTCAGATCAACCTATCATCACCCTGAAAAATGCATTTTATGGCTATGTTAAAACGGTTGCAGCTAATAAGCTGCATGCACAGACGACCCATAGACTTGTTTTTTAGGACAGTCTTTTTAAAAGATGTGTGTTTTATTCACCTCGCATTATTTATTGCCTCTTTATTGGTGGTGTTTCATGTTCAGCATGATGTGAGTTAATTCTACTTGTACATTTAATCATTCCAATTATATTACAAGGAGAATTGGTAGTACAAGTTGTAGTAGTAGTAGCAGTTACAGAGTTATTGCCCTTCCAACAGTTGAAGTATTACCTCAATGTCCAAGAGTTTCAGTGGTATCTGGTCAATAGGAGGGCTAATGAAAAACAAAGTAGCCATTTAAAAAAAAAATGAAATTCAAAAGACGTCTCAGCTTTAAATTGCTATTACAGGTTAGGGTTCCTCTACTTTATCTCCAGTCGATACTATAAACAAGACCCTCTAATCTGTGGAAACAAAACCGTATTCAGGTTTTGTAGACCAAGTGTTGCAACCAATTTGCCTGTAGAAAATCAATCAATGCAGATTTACTGTTTCCCCCATGTCGGATACGTAGAATTGGTTAACACACACACACACACACACACACACACACACACACACACACACACACACACACACACACACACACACACACACACACACACACACACACACACACACACACACACAGAGTCTGTCGCGTGGCAGTGCATTGATTCTCGGTGTTGTTCTTGTGCTGTTGGTTAAACAAGACAGTAATAATGGAGCAACATTGTTTAGTCTGCTTATTGAACTGTGACTGGCCGACATTGATTGTTGTCTTCAGCTTCGGGATTGCATTTGTGTCTGTGTGTGGGTATATGAGACTGTGACTTTTGGGAACAAGTGTAGTTGTGGGTGTTTAGGTGTGTGTTTGTAGCTAGCCTTGAGAAACAGAAGAAGGAACTATTGCAGGTAGGAAAATGTATTTTTCCTTTTTTGCCTTGCTAGTTCAGAGGGTGAAGCTCAGTCAAGGCTGCAGAAAATAAAGTGAGAGGAAAGGGTACAGAAGAGGGTGGAACAAAGAATTTGTGAAAGGTAAATAGTCACTGAGGTGTTAGACAACACTGACTAGGTGCAGACCCGTGTGAGAGAGACAAAAGGTAAGAGAGAATGAGAACAAGGACAAGGATGCTAAAAGAAGAACAGAAGAGAAGAGCAGATGAAAAGCCAGGAAAACAAAGGAGAGAAGAGGGAGAGCTACATTTCAAGGCCTCCGTCAACTTCAGGAGCAGTCAGTTTCAGTCATATTTCACGTGTGCACTACTTACGCAAATCAGCATCACTCATATTTTTGATTCTGAAAATAGAGCTGTTTTATATCCTAGAGCTACAGCTGGAGTCGGAGGAATGCCTTGCACATCAGGGTAGTTTTGGCACTGATCTACTCATTTAACAACTAATTAGTCTGGAGCTATCGGGAACATCAAACTCTCACAAATTGAGCATTTATAGACAAAATGTCCCTTTTATCATTTTTTTTACAGATCAACTCAGGGGCAAGTTTTGATGAAAATAAAAGTTGTCATCAGAACTTAAGGTTTGAGCCCTTTTCCAATTCATGGTACCAGCTCGACTCGACTCAACTCTACTCTCCTTTTTTGGTTTCCCATTGGGAAAAGGTTTCAGACAATTCCTGGTACCCGGTACTTTTTTGGTATCATCTCTGCTGAGTTTGAGGTGATGCCATAAGGTGACGTAAAACACTGTAAACTATTGATTGGTCAGAGAGAATCGTCACTACTGCGTCAGCAATGTGGGAGATTGGAGATTTTGAAGACACACGCCATTGTTATACAGCCAGGCGACTGTTCACTGCTCAAGTAGCCTGTTACATCCCTGTTAGTTATTATATTATACCATTTTAGTATACAAACCAGTACTGTGGCGGTGGTTAGCACTGTCGCCTCACATCGAGAGTGTTATGAGTTCAAATCCCGTGCCTGGGGCCTTTCTGTGTGGAGATAGATAATAGATAATGGTTGGATGGACCCTCTCCATTGTTCATGTGTGTGTCACGTTGACGATGACATCACATTCGTTTTTTTCACTATAGTAACGGCACCGCATTGAGGGGGTACTTTTATATCTGCTGTGGAAAAAGAAGTAACAGGTACCAAAAGCCAGTAGAGTCCAGTCGGTACCATGCGGTGGAAAACTTAGATATATACTGTATGTATGTATATATATATATATATATATATATATATATATATGCCAAAGGGCAGTTTGAGTAACTCCTCATTTGAAGTCTTCAAGTGTAAGTGAATGAAACTCATACTTAAGTCTTGTCATGTTATTAACTTTTGAAGTGCTATCTTTTAGACTTCAAAAGAATTCTTGGAGCTCTGTACATTTCCATTCATCACAAGCTGTTTTGATATTACACAAGGTTATGCCGTCTAAAATTTCCATGCCTAATGCCCTACAAGCATCCATGAATAATTCATGATAGTTTAATATTGAAAGTGGTCATTTGTTTCCATGCCAAAGCTCTGTGAAAGGAGAATTACAGAATGCTTTGGCACCCAATAATGAATCATCAAGATGTTTTGAATTGACACTGAGAGCATCTAATATTAGGTATGTTTTATTCTAATGAACAGAGACTCCAAAGCACCTCAGACATTTCAGCGCTCCCCACATCTCTGGCTCAGCAGTTGCATTGGTCTCTGAGACTCGCAGAGGGAGATGCTTGGTCTGCATTTTTCTGGTCTATCATTAAAGCTCTTCCCCGCTTTCTGGAAACACACATGCATGGTCACACGTGTACATGCATACTTAGGACAGGCATATGCATTAATGTATGCAGCTCACACACACACTTTGGTATACAGAAACTTGATCAGGCATACACGTTCACAGTGTAGACCGTCTGCAGAAAATGATTACGTTTGCCTTCATTTCTCATGAATTTTGAATTGAGAATATAGAGTCAAATGGTTGTGTGTTCAATGGAAATAAGTGGTTTCAACACAACAAACTGCAGCCAGAGCTGACTTTTTGGAGCATTTTGTGGCTGGAAGCTGCGGCGGGTTCATCCTGAGCTGTTTGGGATGCTGCTCCAGTCTCTTTCTTTCTCACTTGCTCATTCTCTGTCTTGTTCTCACTTTCTTTCTTTATTTCCACCGTTTCAGCGTTTTTTCTCTCCTCCAGCCCCAAAGGCCAGAGGCAGTGTCCCCAGGGGGAGTGGGATGTGTTTATGTGTGTGTGTTTATGTGTGTGTGCGAGAGTGAGAAAGTTCAAGAGATTGTGAATATGCAGAAGTGTCTGAGAGAGAAAGATAGTGAGACACAGAGATTGTATGAGAAAGGGATTGTGTGTGTGTGTGTTTGTGTGTGCACCGCCGTTCCTCGGGCTCTCTAATTGGGACATGGGTTCTGTCTGTGCTGTGCACAAACCATTTTGATGTAAGTCCCACATGAGCATCGCTGTAAATCTTGATAATAGTATTAAGCTTGTTGAGCTGGTCTGGGACTTCAGCCTGCAGTGTGTGCATGCACGCAGCCACACGCACACTCACACACACGCATACTAGCAGAGGGTGGTGTGGACACTGTTTATTAATTTAGGAAAGACCAATAAGCGTATATGCACTGTAGCCCAAACTCTGTCCATTACTGTAGCGCAGACAGTCCTCTGTGGCACTTAAGACAGCTTACTACCTGCTATAAATGTATTTCAGAGAGCTATGAGGAGATGTGTGCGCGTATATATACACACACACACACACACACACACACACTGCACTTAGAGGAATGCAAAATGTGCTACACATTAAGCTCAGTTCAAAGATAAGGGCTTTATGCAAAATCCAAGTGCTGAATTTGTAATACATCAGCACATTGCAGACATATTTGGGGTGGGAGAAGGTGTTCCAGCAGCAGCTAATTAAAATGCACAGCAAAATGATGTGATGGTCAGATATAAAGTGAAATAAAGCTCTATATTATAGAGCTGGTTAGACATGTCCTTTTGTGACAAGTGTCACAGCAATAGTTATCGACTCGTCAGCATGTGCAGTGGGCGACGTAGGAAAATTACAGCATGTCTTGATTGGTTTGAGCAGCTGTAACTGCACAGCGAAAGCGCTGAAATCGTTACACTACCTCAGCAGGTTTCAGACATATTGAGGCTAGCAGGAGACTTAATTTCATTTGATGGCTCTGCCTTCCAACTCAGCTTGGTGGTTTTGTACTTTTTGAGGGACAGTTGGTCCATAATAATGTACCAGTGGTGACTATTGTCAGTGTTCTCTTTGAAATAAGGTGGAACAAGTTTGTCTGCATTGAAGAGGAGTGAAATTGCACCATCCACCTCGGCGATTCTGTCACTTGTGTTATGGACAAGTTTGTGCCATTCATGAATACATGTCACATCATTACAGCCTGTAGGCAAGCTGTCTGAATTAAGCTCATTTCAAGACATTTTAAGTCAAATCGTATTAAGGCACCAGGAGGCGATTTGGCTGATGGATCTCTTTGATGTTAATGCTAATGTTTCCATCATGTTCACTTTAAGGCAGTGAAATTACCTCACAGCAAGCTCCTTGATTGGTTTTGATTGTTTTGTTGATTTCACACAAGTTATGCCATGATAGGTGATTTATTTGTCAGACTTCAGGGAAAGTATCTGCCAACACAGCAATATAATTTGTCTTAACATTATGAGATACGCATCATAAGTCTGTATAAACCACATAAATAAACAAACATAATTTTGAGTGCATTTCAAATGGCATATACACTGTTTTGCTGAAACTGTATCAGCAGTCCATCCTCTGACTCCCTGCAAATGCAAATGTTGTACCAGCCAAGTGCCATAAAAGCTAATGAGAGTAATGGGGTCTAGTGTACTTGGTGATGGGCTCGACATAAAGGGAATATGTGGGGGTTAGGCGTACTTTAATATATGGGAATAGATGCCTGCAGCTGTTCATGCTGGCTCAGGCTTCGTTTATGTCTCCATCTCTCAGAGCAGATGGAAAATATTATGATGCTGATGATGAGGGAGAGGGAAAGCAGTGAGACACACAGGCTACAAGAGAAGAAATAAGAGAAATACAACAGAAAAGAAAAAACAGCATGGAGTTTGAGCTACTTATCCCTTCTCATTCAGTTAGTTCATTGTTTTCAAGAGACTTTTCAGTAATTCACTTAACTGTCAAACAAAATCTTGGTCGAATGTCTTGCTTTCCTATAAATAGTTGACATAAGCACGGGGTGCAAAAAAGGGCTGCACTTTAATGTTAAATATTAGAGACAAATCCCCCCCGGATTTTCATTACAGCAGCTGTAAAGCATAGCAGTAATAATGTCTTATTAGTGTCACCAAAACTTTTAAACATGTTTAAATTTACTGCACAGACACAATATGTATCTTCAAATTGCAACTCAGAAGGGCTGTAAGAGCAAGAAAACCCATTTAAGCAGACATGCATTTACACATATAGATAAATACACACAAATGCACACAGCCCCCCTACCATTCTCTGTAATCCCTCTCCTTAACAAATTGTCTGAGAGTTTAGAGTTTGTTAGGGGAAACAAGGGGGAATTTAATCGCCGTGACACCAGCAGGGGAATCTAATAAGGGAGACACCAGTGGGGCTTGTTTAATGATTTTCTCCTTTCGCCTTTTTCAATTAGCGTACCTTGCAGTGATCTCTGCTGAGTCTGTCTCTCGTTTTTTTTGGAGCCATCTCCCTCTGTCTGAGTCAATTTTTTCTCCCTGTCTACCTGTCTGCCTGCAGCTGTCTGACTCTCTGTTGGGCAGTTTGCCTTCTGGTTGTTCTCTCACTGCAGGAAACATGAAATAAGAAACTAGAATTTATATGCAACTACTTGCAGATTGTGTGCAGGGAATATTGAATTACATTAATAAAGTATTTTGTTTGTAAACTCCCTCAGTGAGGTTAGGCCGAGGTTAGGGTCAGCACAATGAATTGCAGGTTGTGGAACACTGTATCACACTTTTGCAGCTATTCAGAGGAATAATAATGATGCATTCAAAAGCAGGTCTGTGTTGTTGATGTAGCACTAAAGTCGGTCTCACAGCTTCTCCTCAGTGACCAAGGTGTTGGTGGGGTGAACAAACAAGATTCAGAAACTGACACGGCAGAGGTCTGCAGCTCTCCCTGACAGTACCGCTGTTTATGTCTTACTTGGTTCACTCATTTCTTTGTCATGACGATGACGACTAATAGCTTTAACAGCCGACTAGACTGCATGTTTATTCTGCTGTTGGTTATTTCAGTCACAAGTACAAGGAACTGAAAATTCATAGAAAATGGTTACATAGATCTGGCGGAAAAGGCTCTGCTCTTTGAGGGAGCTCTCATAGAATATGAACAGCAATGAGGAGTCTGCTGGGAACCAATCCAGCCTTATTAAACATACATGAACATAACATTTTAGTTAAATTAACCGTACCAAGAAGCTTAGAACATAAGGAGGAGGTTAGAAGCAACAGACTGTGTTGGCATGAGCATTTCAGCAGAGTAACAATGAGAGTCGTTGTGTTATAAATACCGCACAGTACACCTACATGAATGTGATTGGATGTTGTATGGTAGCCAAGCAGCTGGTGAATGAGCTAGATAGATTGTGAAGCATGAGAAGCTAACTAATACCAATCAGCTAATGCCGATGAAATTTCAGGCCAGTGCAGGAAGCAGTCTGCTCTGTAGTCCAAGAAAGGATAGACTTTTTTTTTTTTTCTACACAGATCTACAGATATTGAAGCAGTACTCCAGAACGAGCATTTAATCTGTGACAAGTATCGAACAACTTGAAAATACTTAGTTAATTATGATAATGACATGAATGAATGGAAATGAAAGGGCTTTTGGTTGAGAGTTTATAAACTGAGCTCCTCTGACCTTATGACAGTCAGTAGGTCACATTAATTCTGACCCATTAGCTAACTGGTACTTCAGCTCTGATCTACCCTAGCAACATAACCCCCCCC